>NW_026542917.1:0-101259 GCF_028750875.1 Macrosteles quadrilineatus
AGAATGTCGTCTACATATCTAACATACAGTTTTACATCATGATTTTTTCTTAAATTCGTTAACATTTCTTTTTCCTGATGCTGTAAAAATATTTCTGACAAAATTGCCGAAAGTGGACTTCCCATAGCTAAACCATCTGTTTGTTCGTAAAATCTATTGTTGAATCAAAAATAATTTTGCTTCAAAACAGTAACAAGTAATTTTACAATCTGATTGACATATTCATCGTCTAAACTATTCTGTAAAAGCCTACATTTAACAAGATCTACAGTTTCAGATACAGGAATGTTTGTGTACAGATTTGCGATATCAAATGAGACTAGCCTACTATTCGAATCTATATCTATGTTCTTGACACGTTCAACAAATTCATACCTATTCTTTACATTGTATACATGTTCTAATTCTAAATCATTGCTGAGCTTACTTGCTAACAATTTTGAAACATTGTAGGTAGGAGCACATTTAAAGTTAACTAATGGTCTGATGGGTACATTCTTCTTGTGGATTTTTGGGATCCCTTTCATCACGGGCGCTTTAGAATTTAGGATGTTCATCTTTTTTTTTTTTTTTTTTTTTTTTTTTTTTTTTTTATCATACGGTAAACACCATTTTTACAATCGATAATACATGAGGGCAATACAATAAAATATTTATAAATATATATAAGTCAGATTCAGATTCATCTTGCTGAAAAAAAAAAGATTGCTATCTTCTGTCGACATTCTTCGGGAATCACTCTGGTGCATCTCTTCACGACGTCGGACAGCTCTCTTTGGTACTTCTGCGTTTGATCCTTTTTCAGCTCTTTGAAGTTATTTTCTTTGATGAAATCTTCTGTCTTCTTTATATATTCTTCTTTTCCGAGCACTACAATGGCGTTGCTTTTGTCTGCTTTCACAACGATTGAGCTATAAATGTTTTTGATCATAATATAAATACATAGTTTAAAGTTTTTTATAATTATAATTATATATGAATGAACACTTTTTAATAATGTTTTTGTTATTAATAATACATATATAATAATATTATAGGAAGGATAATATACAAATAAATATATATATAAATGTTTTTAATCATAATATAAATACATATTTTATAGTATTTTTATAATTATAATTATATATGAATGAACACTTTTTAATAATGTTTTTGTAATTAATAATACATATATAATAATATTATAGGAAGGATAATATGCAAATAAATATTGACAGGTTTTTTGATCATAATATAAATACATAGTTTAAAGTTTTTTTATAATTTTAATTATATATGAATGAATACATTTTAATAATGTTTTTGTAATTTATTATACATATATAATAATATTATAGGATGGATAATATACAAGTAAATATATATAATTTTTTGATCATAATATAAATACATATTTTATATTTTTTTCATAATTATAATTATATATGAATCAACACTTTTTAATAATGTTTTTGTAATTAATAATACATATATAATATTATTATGTGAAAGATAATATGCTAATAAATAAATATATATATACATTTTTTTTCATAATATAAATACATATTTTAAAGTTTTTTATAATTATAATTATATATGAAAGTATACATTTTAATAATGTTTTTGTAATTAATAATACATATATAATAATATTATAGGAAGGATAATATACAAATAAATATATATAAATGTTTTTGATCATAATATAAATACATATTTTATAATATTTTTATAATTATAATTATATATGAATGAACACTTTTTAATAATGTTTTTAATAATAATAATACACATATAAATATAATAGTAAGGATAATATGCAATTAAATATTGACAGATTTTTTTATCCAAATATAAAAACATATTTTAAAATTTTTTTATAATAATAATTATATATGAATGAACACTTTTTAATGATGTTTTTGTAATTAATAATACATATATAATAATATTATAGGAAGGATAATATGCAAATAAATATTCACAGGTTTTTTTGATCATAATATAAATACATAGTTTAAAGTTTTTTTATAATTATAATTAAATATGAATAAACACTTTTTAATAATGTTTTTGTTATTAATAATACATATATAATAATATTATAGGAAGGATAATATACAAATAAATATATATAAATGTTTTTGATCATAATATAAATACATATTTAATAATATTTTTATAATTATAATTATATATGAATGAACACTTTTTAATAATGTTTTTAATAATAATAATACATACATATTAATATTTTAGTAAGGTTAATATACAAATAATTATTAACAGGTTTTTTTGATCATAATATAAATACATATTTTAAAGTTTTTTTATAATAATAATTATATATGAATGAATATTTTTTAATAATGTTTTTGTAATTTATTATACATATATAATAATATTATAGGATGGATAATATACAAATAAATATATACAATTTTTTGATCGTAATATAAATACATATTTTATAATTTTTTCATAATTATAATTATATATGAATCAACACTTTTTAATAATGTTTTTGTAATTAATAATACATATATAATAATATTATAGGAAGGATAATATACAAATAAATATATATAAATGTTTTTGATCATAATATAAATACATATTTAATAATATTTTTATAATTATAATTATATATGAATGAACACTTTTTAATATTGTTTTTAATAATAATAATACATATATATTAATATTTTAGTAAGGTTAATATACAAATAATTATTAACAGGTTTTTTTGATCATAATATAAATACATATTTTAAAGTTTTTTTATAATAATAATTATATATGAATGAATACTTTTTAATAATGTTTTTGTAATTTATTATACATATATAATAATATTATAGGATGGATAATATACAAATAAATATATATAATTTTTTGATCGTAATATAAATACATATTTTATAATTTTTTCATAATTATAATTATATATGAATCAACACTTTTTAATAATGTTTTTGTAATTAATAATACATATATAATAATATTATAGGAAGGATAATATACAAATAAATATATATAAATGTTTTTGATCATAATATAAATACATATTTTATAATATTTTTATAATTATAATTATATATGAATGAACACTTTTTAATAATGTTTTTAATAATAATAATACATACATATTTATATTATAGTAAGGATAATATGCAAATAAATATTGACAGGTTTTTTTGATCATAATATAAATACATTTTTTAAAGTTTCTTTATAATTATAATTATATATGAATGAACACTTTTTAATGGTGTTTTTGTAATTAATAATACATATATAATATTATTTGGTGAAAGATAATATGCTAATAAATATATATATACATTTTTTGTTCATAATATAAATACCTATTTTAAAGTTTTTTATAATTATAATTATATATGAAAGTATACATTTTAATAATGTTTTTTATATTAATAATATATATATAATAATATTAAAGGAATAATAATATGCAAATAAATATATATACATTTTTTGATCATAATATAAATACATATTTTAAAGATTTTTTTTATAATTATAATTGTATATAAATGAATACATTTTAATAATGTTTTTGTAATTAATAATACATATATAATAATATTATAGGAAGGATAATATACAAATAAATATATATAAATGTTTTTAATCATAATATAAATACATATTTTATAATATTTTTATAATTATAATTATATATGAATGAACACTTTTTAATAATGTTTTTAATAATAATAATACATACATATTAATATTATAGTAAGGTTAATATGCAAATAAATATTGACAGGCTTTTTTGATCATAATATAAATACATTTTTTAAAGTTTTTTTATAATAATAATTATATATAAATAAACACTTTTTAATGATGTTTTTGTAATTAATAATACATATATAATAATATTATAGGAAGGATATTATGCAAATAAATATTCACAGGTTTTTTTGATCATAATATAAATACATATTTTAAAGTTTTTTTTATAATTATAATTATATATGAATGAACACTTTTTAATAATGTTTTTGTAATTAATAATACAAATATAATAATATTATAGAAAGGATAATATACAAATAAATAAATATAAATATTTTTGATCATAATATAAATACATATTTTATAATATTTTTAAAATTATAATTATATATGAATGAACACTTTTTAATAATGTTTTTGTTATTAATAATACATATATAATAATATTATAGGAAGAATAATATACAAATAAATATATATACTGTTTTGATCATAATATAATTACATATTTTATAATATTTTTAGAATAATAATTATATATGAATGAAAAATTTTTAATAATGTTTTTGTAATTAATAATACATATATAATAATATTATAGGAAGGATAATATTCAACTAAATATTGACAGGTTTTTTTTATCATAATATTAATACATAGTTTAAAGTTTTTTTATAATTTTATTTTATATATATGAATGAATATAATAATGTTTTTGTAATTTATTATACATATATAATAATATTATAGGATGGATAATATACAAATAAATATATATCATTTTTTGATCATAATATAAATACATATTTTATAATTTTTTCATAATTATAATTATATATGAATCATTATTTTTTAATAATGTTTTTATAATTAATAATACATACATAATTTTATTATGTGAAAGATAATATGCTAATAAATATATATATACATTTTTTATATCCTTCCTATAATATTATTATATATGTATTATTAATAACAAAAACATTATTAAAAGTGTTCATTCATATATAATTATAATTATAAAAATATTATAAAATAGGTATTTATATTATGATCAAAAACATTATTATATATTTATTTGTATATTATCCTTTCTATAATATTATTATATTTGTATTATTAATTACAAAAACATTACTAAAAAGTGTTCATTCATATATAATTATTATTATAAAAAAACTTTAAAATATGTATTTATATTATGATAAAAAAAAACCTATGAATATTTATTTGCATATTATCCTTACTATAATATTAATATATATGTATTATTATTATTAAAAACATTATTAAAAAGTGTTCATCCATATATAAATATAATTATAAAAATATTATAAAATATGTATTTATATTGTGATCAAAAACATTTATATATATTTATTTCTATATTATCCTTCCTATAATATTATTATATATGTATTTTATTATAACAAAAACATTATTAAAAAGTGTTCATTCATATATAATTATAATTATAAAAAAACTTTAAAATATGTATTTATATTATGATAAAAAAAAACCTATGAATATTTATTTGCATATTATCCTTCCTATAATATTATTATATATGTATTATTAATTACAAAAACATCATTAAAAAGTGTTCATTCATATATAATTATTATTATAAAAAAACTTTAAAAAATGTATTTATATTATGATCAAAAATACCTGTCAATATTTATTTGCATATTAACCTTACTATAATATTAATATGTATGTATTATTATTAATAAAAACATAATTAAAAAGTGTTCATTCATATATAATTATAATTATAAAAATATTATAAAATATGTATTTATATTATGATTAAAAACATTTATATATATTTATTTGTATATTATCCTTCCTATAATATTATTATATATGTATTATTAATTACAAAAACATTATTAAAATGTATTTATTCATATACAATTATAATTATAAAAAAAATCTTTAAAATATGTATTTATATTATGATCAAAAAATGTATATATATATTTATTAGCATATTATCTTTCACCTTATAATATTATATATGTATTATTAATTAAAAAAACATTATTAAAAAGTGTTGATTCATATATAATTATTATTATAAAAATATTATAAAATATGTATTTATATTATGATCAAAAACATTTATATATATTTATTTGTATATTATCCTTCCTATAATATTATTATATATGTATTATTAATTACAATAACATTATTAAAAAGTGTTGATTCATATATAATTATAATTATGAAAAAATTATAAAATATGTATTTATATTATGATCAAAAAATTATATATATTTATTTGTATATTATCCATCCTATAATATTATTATATATGTATAATTAATTACAAAAACATTATTAAAATGTATTCATTCATATATAATTAAAGTTATAAAAAAACTTTAAACTATGTATTTATATTATGATCAAAAAAACCTGTCAATATTTAGTTGGATATTATCCTTCCTATAATATTATTATATATGTATTATTAATTACAAAAACATTATTAAAAAGTGTTCATTCATATATAATTATAATTATAAAAAACTTGAAACTATGTATTTATATTATGATCAAAAAAAACTTTGAATATTTATTTGCATATTATCCTTCCTATAATATTATTATATATGTATAATTATTATTAAAAACATTATTAAAAAGTGTTCATTCATATATAATTGTAATTATAAAAATATTATAAAATACGTATTTATATTATGGTCAAAAACATTTATATATATTTATTTGTATATTATCCTTCCTATAATATTATTATATATGTATTACAAAAACATTATTAAAAAGTGTTCATTCATATATAATTATAATTATAAAATAACTTTAAAAAATGTATTTATATTATGATAAAAAAAACCTGTCAATATTTAGTTGCATATTATCCTTACTAAAATATTAATATATATGTATTATTATTATTAAAAACATTATTAAAAAGTGTTCATTCATATATAATTATAATTATAAAAATATTATAAAATATGTATTTATATTATGATCAAAAACATTTATATATATTTATTTGTATATTATCCTTCCTATAATATAATTATATATGTATAATTCATAACAAAAACATTATTAAAAAGTGTTCATTCATATATAATTATAATTATAAAAAAACTTTAAACTATGTTTTTATATTATGATCAAAAAAACCTGTCAATATTTATTTGCATATTATCGTTTCTATAATATTATTATATTTGTATTATTAATTACAAAAACATTACTAAAAAGTGTTCATTCATATATAATTATTATTATAAAAAACTTTAAAATATGTATTTATATTATGATAAAAAAAACCTGTGAATATTTGTTTGCATATTATCCTTCCTATAATATTATTATATATGTATTATTAATAACAAACACATCATTAAAAAGTTTTCATTCATATATAATTATTTTTATATAAAAATTTTAAAATATGTATTTATATTATGATAAAAAAAACCTGTCAATATTTAATTGCATATTATCCTTACTATAATATTAATATATATGTATTATTAATTACAAAAACATTACTAAAAAGTGTTCATTCATATATAATTATTATTATAAAAAACTTTAAAATATGTATTTATATTATGATAAAAAAACCTGTGAATATTTATTTGCATATTATCCTTCCTATAATATTATTATATATGTATTATTAATTACAAAACATCATTAAAAAGTGTTCATTCATATATAATTATTTTTATATAAAAATTTTAAAATATGTATTTATATTATGATAAAAAAAACCTGTCAATATTTAATTGCATATTATCCTTAATATAATATTAATATATATGTATTATTATTATTAAAAACATTATTAAAAAGTGTTCGTTCGTATATAATTATAATTATAAAAATATTATAAGATATGTATTTATATTATGATCAAAAACATTTATATATATTTATTTGTATATTATCCTTCCTATAATATTATTATATATGTATTATTAATAACAAAAACATTATTAAAAAGTGTTCATTCATATATAATTATTATTATAAAAATATTATAAAATATGTATTTAAATTATGATCAAAAACATTTATATATATTAATTTGTATATTATCCTTCCTATAATATTATTATATATGTATTATTAATAACAAAAACATTATTCAAAAGTGTTCATTCATATATTATTATTATTATAAAAATATTATAAAATATGTATTTATATTATGATCAAAAACATTTATATATATTTATTTGTATATTATCCTTCCTATAATATTATTATATATGTATTATTAATAACAAAAACATCATTAAAAAGTGTTCATTCATATATAATTATTTTTATATAAAAATTATAAAATATGTATTTATATTATGATAAGAAAAACCTGTCAATATTTAATTGCATATTATCCTTACTATAATATTAATATATATGTATTATTATTATTAAAAACATTATTAAAAAGTGTTCATTCATATATAATTATAATTATAAAAATATTATAAAATATGTATTTATATTATGATCAAAAACATTTTTATATACTTATTTGTATATTATCCTTTCTATAATATTATTATATATGTATTATTCATAACAAAAACATTATTAAAAAGTGTTCATTCATATATAATTATAATTATAAAAAAACTTTAAACTATGTATTTATATTATGATCAAAAAAACCTGTAAATATTTATTTGCATATTATTGTTTCTATAATATTATTATATTTGTATTATTAATTACAAAAACATTACTAAAAAGTGTTCATTCATATATAATTATTATTATAAAAAACTTTAAAATATGTATTTATATTATGATAAAAAAAACCTGTCAATATTTTATTGCATATTATCCTTCCTATAATATTATTATATATGTATTATTAATAACAAAAACATCATTAAAAAGTGTTCATTCATATATAATTATTTTTATATAAAAATTTTAAAATATGTATTTATATTATGATCAAAAATACCTGTCAATATTTATTTGCATATTAACCTTACTATAATATTAATATGTATGTATTATTATTAATAAAAACATTATTAAAAAGTGTTCATTCATATATAATTATAATTATAAAAATATTATAAAATATGTATTTATATTATGATTAAAAACATTTATATATATTTATTTGTATATTATCCTTCCTATAATATTATTATATATGTATTATTAATTACAAAAACATTATTAAAATGTATTTATTCATATACAATTATAATTATAAAAAAAATCTTTAAAATATGTATTTATATTATGATCAAAAAATGTATATATATATTTATTAGCATATTATCTTTCACCTTATAATATTATATATGTATTATTAATTAAAAAAACATTATTAAAAAGTGTTGATTCATATATAATTATTATTATAAAAATATTATAAAATATGTATTTATATTATGATCAAAAACATTTATATATATTTATTTGTATATTATCCTTCCTATAATATTATTATATATGTATTATTAATTACAATAACATTATTAAAAAGTGTTGATTCATATATAATTATAATTATGAAAAAATTATAAAATATGTATTTATATTATGATCAAAAAATTATATATATTTATTTGTATATTATCCATCCTATAATATTATTATATATGTATAATTAATTACAAAAACATTATTAAAATGTATTCATTCATATATAATTAAAGTTATAAAAAAACTTTAAACTATGTATTTATATTATGATCAAAAAAACCTGTCAATATTTAGTTGGATATTATCCTTCCTATAATATTATTATATATGTATTATTAATTACAAAAACATTATTAAAAAGTGTTCATTCATATATAATTATTATTATAAAAATATTATAAAATATGTATTTATATTATGATCAAAAACATTTATATATATTTATTTGTATATTATCCTTCCTATAATATTATTATATATGAGGCGTTGAGAGGCCAAGGGAGATATGTGACTTTTTAAAAAATGTCATTGTATTTTTTTCATAGTCATAAAAAATAAAATAAAAATAAAAATAAATTCACTTATACCCCTTGGCTTCCAGCTCTTAGGTGTTTAGTTTGGAGGCCAAGGGATATAAGTGAATTATTTGTTGAAATTCCACCCTTTTTTAACAAAACCCGTTACCATGACAATATTTTTTTAAAAGTCACATATCTCCCTTGGCCTCTCGACGCCTCATATGTATTATTATTAACAAAAACATTATTAAAAAGTGTTCATTCATATATAATTATAATTATAAAAAACTTGAAACTATGTATTTATATTATGATCAAAAAAACCTGTGAATATTTATTTGCATATTATCCTTCCTATAATATTATTATATATGTATAATTATTATTAAAAACATTATTAAAAAGTGTTCATTCATATATAATTGTAATTATAAAAATATTATAAAATATGTATTTATATTATGGTCAAAAACATTTATATATATTTATTTGTATATTATCCTTCCTATAATATTATTATATATGTATTACAAAAACATTATTAAAAAGTGTTCATTCATATATAATTATAATTATAAAATAACTTTAAAAAATGTATTTATATTATGATCAAAAAACCTGTCAATATTTAGTTGCATATTATCCTTACTATAATATTAACACGTTGAGTGCGGGCATCATCAATAGATGATGTCCGACACTAGCACTGGTGGCGGACATCAGCTAAAGCTGACGTCATGCCACTCTCTCCACATTAGTTTAGTGTGAGCTCAGCCTTTGCCAGGGAACGTTATAATCGTTGCCAGCCTGTAGCTTAGATTATGTAGCTTTAGTCTGGTGTAGGTTGGTACTAAAATTTCCCGTAAAATCCCGTCTAGCAATACTTTTGTCCCGGTTCCGGCAATTTTCTCTTTTTGAGCCACTTTACAAAGACACTGGCTACGAATCCAGGCAGTGCTGCTACCTTTGGGTGTTTCAGTGAACTACGTCCACTCTCGGGCTAACACAGCACAATCACCGCTGCTATTTTTTTATTCGTCAGACTGAAATATTTGAATGCCAATTGCGTTCACCGATTCAGTTGCGCTGCGGGGCTTCGCCCGGGCCTCGCCGCCATTATCGAGCGCCTGTTTGAAGGTATTCCGCACTGAACGTGTTAATATATATGTATTATTATTATTAAAAACATTATTAAAAAGTGTTCATTCATATATAATTATAATTATAAAAATATTATAAAATATGTATTTATATTATGATCAAAAACATTTATATATATTTATTTGTATATTATCCTTCCTATAATATAATTATATATGTATAATTCATAACAAAAACATTATTAAAAAGTGTTCATTCATATATAATTATAATTATAAAAAAACTTTAAACTATGTTTTTATATTATGATCAAAAAAACCTGTCAATATTTATTTGCATATTATCGTTTCTATAATATTATTATATTTGTATTATTAATTACAAAAACATTACTAAAAAGTGTTCATTCATATATAATTATTATTATAAAAAACTTTAAAATATGTATTTATATTATGATAAAAAAAACCTGTGAATATTTGTTTGCATATTATCCTTCCTATAATATTATTATATATGTATTATTAATTACAAACACATCATTAAAAAGTTTTCATTCATATATAATTATTTTTATATAAAAATTTTAAAATATGTATTTATATTATGATAAAAAAAACCTGTCAATATTTAATTGCATATTATCCTTACTATAATATTAATATATATGTATTATTAATTACAAAAACATTACTAAAAAGTGTTCATTCATATATAATTATTATTATAAAAAACTTTAAAATATGTATTTATATTATGATAAAAAAAACCTGTGAATATTTATTTGCATATTATCCTTCCTATAATATTATTATATATGTATTATTAATTACAAAACATCATTAAAAAGTGTTCATTCATATATAATTATTTTTATATAAAAATTTTAAAATATGTATTTATATTATGATAAAAAACACCTGTCAATATTTAATTGCATATTATCCTTAATATAATATTAATATATATGTATTATTATTATTAAAAACATTATTAAAAAGTGTTCGTTCGTATATAATTATAATTATAAAAATATTATAAGATATGTATTTATATTATGATCAAAAACATTTATATATATTTATTTGTATATTATCCTTCCTATAATATTATTATATATGTATTATTAATAACAAAAACATTATTAAAAAGTGTTCATTCATATATAATTATTATTATAAAAATATTATAAAATATGTATTTAAATTATGATCAAAAACATTTATATATATTAATTTGTATATTATCCTTCCTATAATATTATTATATATGTATTATTAATAACAAAAACATTATTCAAAAGTGTTCATTCATATATTATTATTATTATAAAAATATTATAAAATATGTATTTATATTATGATCAAAAACATTTATATATATTTATTTGTATATTATCCTTCCTATAATATTATTATATATGTATTATTAATAACAAAAACATCATTAAAAAGTGTTCATTCATATATAATTATTTTTATATAAAAATTATAAAATATGTATTTATATTATGATAAGAAAAACCTGTCAATATTTAATTGCATATTATCCTTACTATAATATTAATATATATGTATTATTATTATTAAAAACATTATTAAAAAGTGTTCATTCATATATAATTATAATTATAAAAATATTATAAAATATGTATTTATATTATGATCAAAAACATTTTTATATACTTATTTGTATATTATCCTTTCTATAATATTATTATATATGTATTATTCATAACAAAAACATTATTAAAAAGTGTTCATTCATATATAATTATAATTATAAAAAAACTTTAAACTATGTATTTATATTATGATCAAAAAAACCTGTAAATATTTATTTGCATATTATTGTTTCTATAATATTATTATATTTGTATTATTAATTACAAAAACATTACTAAAAAGTGTTCATTCATATATAATTATTATTATAAAAAACTTTTAAATATGTATTTATATTATGATAAAAAAAACCTGTCAATATTTTATTGCATATTATCCTTCCTATAATATTATTATATATGTATTATTAATTACAAAAACATCATTAAAAATTGTTCATTCATATATAATTATTTTTATATAAAAATTTTAAAATATGTATTTATAATATGATAAAAAAAACCTGTCAATATTTAATTGCATATTATCCTTACTATAATATTAATATATATGTATTATTATTATTAAAATCATTATTAAAAAGTGTTCATCATATATAATTATAATTATAAAAATATTATAAAATATGTATTTATATTATGATTAAAAACATTTATATATATTTATTTGTATATTATCCTTCCTATAATATTATTATATATGTATTATTAATTACAAAAACATTATTAAAATGTATTTATTCATATACAATTATAATTATAAAAAAAATCTTTAAAATATGTATTTATATTATGATCAAAAAATGTATATATATATTTATTAGCATATTATCTTTCACCTTATAATATTATATATGTATTATTAATTAAAAAAACATTATTAAAAAGTGTTGATTCATATATAATTATTATTATAAAAATATTATAAAATATGTATTTATATTATGATCAAAAACATTTATATATATTTATTTGTATATTATCCTTCCTATAATATTATTATATATGTATTATTAATTACAATAACATTATTAAAAAGTGTTGATTCATATATAATTATAATTATGAAAAAATTATAAAATATGTATTTATATTATGATCAAAAAATTATATATATTTATTTGTATATTATCCATCCTATAATATTATTATATATGTATAATTAATTACAAAAACATTATTAAAATGTATTCATTCATATATAATTAAAGTTATAAAAAAACTTTAAACTATGTATTTATATTATGATCAAAAAAACCTGTCAATATTTAGTTGGATATTATCCTTCCTATAATATTATTATATATGTATTATTAATTACAAAAACATTATTAAAAAGTGTTCATTCATATATAATTATTATTATAAAAATATTATAAAATATGTATTTATATTATGATCAAAAACATTTATATATATTTATTTGTATATTATCCTTCCTATAATATTATTATATATGTATTATTATTAACAAAAACATTATTAAAAAGTGTTCATTCATATATAATTATAATTATAAAAAACTTGAAACTATGTATTTATATTATGATCAAAAAAACCTGTGAATATTTATTTGCATATTATCCTTCCTATAATATTATTATATATGTATAATTATTATTAAAAACATTATTAAAAAGTGTTCATTCATATATAATTGTAATTATAAAAATATTATAAAATATGTATTTATATAATGGTCAAAAACATTTATATATATTTATTTGTATATTATCCTTCCTATAATATTATTATATATGTATTACAAAAACATTATTAAAAAGTGTTCATTCATATATAATTATAATTATAAAATAACTTTAAAAAATGTATTTATATTATGATCAAAAAACCTGTCAATATTTAGTTGCATATTATCCTTACTATAATATTAACACGTTGAGTGCGGGCATCATCAATAGATGATGTCCGACACTAGCACTGGTGGCAGACATCAGCTAAAGCTGACGTCATGCCACTCTCTCCACATTAGTTTAGTGTGAGCTCAGCCTTTGCCAGGGAACGTTATAATCGTTGCCAGCCTGTAGCTTAGATTATGTAGCTTTAGTCTGGTGTAGGTTGGTACTAAAATGTCCCGTAAAATCCCGTCTAGCAATACTTTTGTCCCGGTTCCGGCAATTTTCTCTTTTTGAGCCACTTTACAAAGACACTGGCTACGAATCCAGGCAGTGCTGCTACCTTTGGGTGTTTCAGTGAACTACGTCCACTCTCGGGCTAACACAGCACAATCACCGCTGCTATTTTTTTATTCGTCAGACTGAAATATTTGAATGCCAATTGCGTTCACCGATTCAGTTGCGCTGCGGGGCTTCGCCCGGGCCTCGCCGCCATTATCGAGCGCCTGTTTGAAGGTATTCCGCACTGAACGTGTTAATATATATGTATTATTATTATTAAAAACATTATTAAAAAGTGTTCATTCATATATAATTATAATTATAAAAATATTATAAAATATGTATTTATATTATGATCAAAAACATTTATATATATTTATTTGTATATTATCCTTCCTATAATATAATTATATATGTATAATTCATAACAAAAACATTATTAAAAAGTGTTCATTCATATATAATTATAATTATAAAAAAACTTTAAACTATGTTTTTATATTATGATCAAAAAAACCTGTCAATATTTATTTGCATATTATCGTTTCTATAATATTATTATATTTGTATTATTAATTACAAAAACATTACTAAAAAGTGTTCATTCATATATAATTATTATTATAAAAAACTTTAAAATATGTATTTATATTATGATAAAAAAAACCTGTGAATATTTGTTTGCATATTATCCTTCCTATAATATTATTATATATGTATTATTAATTACAAACACATCATTAAAAAGTTTTCATTCATATATAATTATTTTTATATAAAAATTTTAAAATATGTATTTATATTATGATAAAAAAAACCTGTCAATATTTAATTGCATATTATCCTTACTATAATATTAATATATATGTATTATTAATTACAAAAACATTACTAAAAAGTGTTCATTCATATATAATTATTATTATAAAAAACTTTAAAATATGTATTTATATTATGATAAAAAAAACCTGTGAATATTTATTTGCATATTATCCTTCCTATAATATTATTATATATGTATTATTAATTACAAAACATCATTAAAAAGTGTTCATTCATATATAATTATTTTTATATAAAAATTTTAAAATATGTATTTATATTATGATAAAAAACACCTGTCAATATTTAATTGCATATTATCCTTAATATAATATTAATATATATGTATTATTATTATTAAAAACATTATTAAAAAGTGTTCGTTCGTATATAATTATAATTATAAAAATATTATAAGATATGTATTTATATTATGATCAAAAACATTTATATATATTTATTTGTATATTATCCTTCCTATAATATTATTATATATGTATTATTAATAACAAAAACATTATTAAAAAGTGTTCATTCATATATAATTATTATTATAAAAATATTATAAAATATGTATTTAAATTATGATCAAAAACATTTATATATATTAATTTGTATATTATCCTTCCTATAATATTATTATATATGTATTATTAATAACAAAAACATTATTCAAAAGTGTTCATTCATATATTATTATTATTATAAAAATATTATAAAATATGTATTTATATTATGATCAAAAACATTTATATATATTTATTTGTATATTATCCTTCCTATAATATTATTATATATGTATTATTAATAACAAAAACATCATTAAAAAGTGTTCATTCATATATAATTATTTTTATATAAAAATTATAAAATATGTATTTATATTATGATAAGAAAAACCTGTCAATATTTAATTGCATATTATCCTTACTATAATATTAATATATATGTATTATTATTATTAAAAACATTATTAAAAAGTGTTCATTCATATATAATTATAATTATAAAAATATTATAAAATATGTATTTATATTATGATCAAAAACATTTTTATATACTTATTTGTATATTATCCTTCCTATAATATTATTATATATGTATTATTCATAACAAAAACATTATTAAAAAGTGTTCATTCATATATAATTATAATTATAAAAAAACTTTAAACTATGTATTTATATTATGATCAAAAAAACCTGTAAATATTTATTTGCATATTATTGTTTCTATAATATTATTATATTTGTATTATTAATTACAAAAACATTACTAAAAAGTGTTCATTCATATATAATTATTATTATAAAAAACTTTAAAATATGTATTTATATTATGATAAAAAAAACCTGTCAATATTTTATTGCATATTATCCTTCCTATAATATTATTATATATGTATTATTTATAACAAAAACATCATTAAAAAGTGTTCATTCATATATAATTATTTTTATATAAAAATTTTAAAATATGTATTTATATTATGATAAAAAAAAACCTGTAATTATTTAATTGCATATTATCCTTACTATAATATTAATATATATGTATTATTATTATTAAAAACATTATTAAAAAGTGTTCATTCGTATATAATTATAATTATAAAAATATTATAAAATATGTATTTATATTATGATCAAAAACATTTATATATATTTATTTGTATAAAATCCTTCCTATAATATTATTATATATGTATTATTAATAACATAAACATTATTAAAAAGTGTTCCTTCATATATAATTATTATTATAAAAATATTATAAAATATGTATTTATATTATGATCAAAAACATTTATATATATTTATTTGTATATTATCCTTCCTATAATATTATTATATATGTATTATTCATAACAAAAACATTATTAAAAAGTGTTCATTCATATATAATTATAATTATAAAAAAAATTTAAACTATGTATTTATATTATGATCAAAAAGACCTGTCAATATTTATTTGCATATTATTGTTTCTATAATATTATTATATTTGTATTATTAATTACAAAAACATTACTAAAAAGTGTTCATTCATATATAATTATTATTATAAAAAAACTTTAAAATATGTATTTATATTATGATCAAAAACATTTATATATATTTATTTGTATATTATCCTTCCTATAATATTATTATATATGTATTATTCATAACAAAAACATTACTAAAAAGTGTTCATTCATATATAATTATAATTATAAAAAAACTGTAAACTATGTATTTATATTATGATCAAAAAACCCTGTCAATATTTATTTGCATATTATCCTTTCTATTATATTATTATATATGTATTATTAATTACAAAAACATCATTAAAAAGTGTTCATTCATATATAATTATTTTTATATAAAAATTTTAAAATATGTATTTATATTATGATAAAAAAACCTGTCAATATTTAATTGCATATTATCCTTACTATAATATTAATATATATGTATTATTATTATTAAAAACATTATTAAAAAGTGTTCATTCATATATAATTATAATTAAAAAAATATTATAAAATATGTATTTATATTATGATCAAAAACATTTATATATATTTATTTGTATATTATCCTTCCTATAATATTATTATATATGTATTATTCATAACAAAAACATTATTAAAAAGTGTTCATTCATATATAATTAAAATTATAAAAAAACTTTAAACTATGTATTTATATTATGATAAAAAAAACCTGTCAATATTTATTTGCATATTATCGTTTCTATAATATTATTATATTTGTTTTATAATTACAAAAACATTACTAAAAAGTGTTCATTCATATATAATTATTATTATAAAAAACTTTAAAATATGTATTTATATTATGATAAAAAAAACCTGTGAATATTTATTTGCATATTATCCTTCCTATAATATTATTATATATGTATTATTAATTACAAAAACATCATTAAAAAGTGTTCATTCATATATAATTATTTTTATATAAAAATTTTAAAATATGTATTTATATTATAATAAAAAAAACCTGTCAATATTTAATTGCATATTATCCTGACTATAATATTAATATATATGTATTATTATTATTAAAACATTATTAAAAAGTGTTCATTCATATATAATTATAATTATAAAAGTATTATAAAATATGTATTTATATTATGATCAAAACATATATATATATTTATTTGTATATTATCCTTCCTATAATATTATTATATATGTATTATTAATAACAAAAACATTATTAAAAAGTGTTCATTCATATATAATTATTATTATAAAAATATTATAAAATATGTATTTATATTATGATCAAAAACATTTATATATATTTATTTGTATATTAGCCTTCCTATTATATTATTATATATGTATTATTAATAACAAAAACATTATTAAAAAGTGTTCATTCATATATAATTATTATTATAAAAATATTATAAAATATGTATTTATATTATGATCAAAAACATTTATATATATTTATTTGTATATTATCCTTACTATAATTTTATTATATATGTATTATTCATAACAAAAATATTATTAAAAAGTGTTCATTCATATATAATTATAATTATAAAAAAACTTTAAACTATGTATTTATATTATGATCAAAAAAACCTGTCAATATTTATTTGCATATTATCGTTTTTATAATATTATTATATTTGTATTATTAATTACAAAAACATTACTAAAAAGTGTTCATTCATATATAATAATTAATATGAAAAAACTTTAAAATATGTATTTATATTATGATAAAAAAAAACCTGTCAATATTTAATTGCATATTATCCTTCCTATAATATTATTATATATGTATTATTAATTACAAAAACATCTTTAAAAAGTGTTCATTCATATATAATTATTTTTATATAAAAATTTTAAAATATGTATTTATATTATGATAAAAAAACCTGTCAATATTTAATTGCATATTATCCTTACTATAATATTAATATATATGTATTATTATTATTAAAACATTATTAAAAAGTGTTCATTCATATATAATTATAATTATAAAAATATTATAAAATATGTATTTATATTATGATCAAAAACATTTATATATATTTATTTGTATATTATCCTTCCTATAATATTATTATATATGTATTATTAATAACAAAAACATTATTAAAAAGTGTTCATTCATATATAATTATTATTATAAAAATATTATAAAATATGTATTTATATTATGATCAAAAACATTTATATATATTTATTTGCATATTATCCTTCCTATAATATTATTATATATGTATTATTAATTACAAAAACATCATTAAAAAGTGTTCATTCATATATAATTATAATTATAAAAAAACTTTAAACTATGTATTTATATTATGATCAAAAAAACCTGTCAATATTTATTTGCATATTATCGTTTTTATAATATTATTATATTTGTATTATTAATTACAAAAACATTACTAAAAAGTGTTCATTCATATATAATTATTAATATAAAAAAAACTTTAAAATATGTATTTATATTATGATAAAAAAAACCTGTGAATATTTATTTGCATATTATCCTTCCTATAATATTATTATATATGTATTATTATTATTAAAAACATTATTAAAAAGTGTTCATTCATATATAATTATAATTATAAAAATTTTATAAAATATGTATTTATATTATGATCAAAAACATTTATATACATTTATTTGTATATTATCCTTCCTATAATATTATTATATATGTATTATTAATAACAAAAACAGTATTAAAAAGTGTTCATTCATATATAATTATTATTATAAAAATATTATAAAATATGTATTTATATTATGATCAAAAACATTTATATATATTTATTTGTATATTATCCTTCCTATAATATAATTATATATGTATTATTAATAACAAAAACATTATTCAAAAGTGTTCATTCATATATAATTATTATTATAAAAATATTATAAAATATGTATTTATATTATGATCAAAAACATTTATATATATTTATTTGTATATTATCCTTCCTATAATATTATTATATATGTATTATTAATAACAAAAACATCATTAAAAAGTGTTCATTCATATATAATTATTTTTATATAAAAATTTTAAAATATGTATTTATATTATGATAAAAAAAACCTGTCAATATTTAATTGCATATTATCCTTACTATAATATTAATATATATGTATTATTATTATTAAAAACATTATTAAAAAGTGTTCATTCATATATAATTATAATTATAAAAATATTATAAAATATGTATTTATATTATGATCAAAAACATTTATATATATATTTATTTGTATATTATCCTTCCTATAATATTATTATATATGTATTATTCATAACAAAAACATTATTAAAAAGTGTTCATTCATATATAATTATAATTATAAAAAAACTTTAAACTATGTATTTATATTATGATCAAAAAAACCTGTCAATATTTATTTTCATATAATCGTTTCTATAATATTATTATATTTGTATTATTAATTACAAAAACATTACTAAAAAGTGTTCATTCATATATAATTATTATTATAAAAAACTTTAAAATATGTATTTATATTATGATAAAAAAAACCTGTGAATATTTATTTGCATATTATCCTTCCTATAATATTATTATATATGTATTATTAATTACAAAAACATCATTAAAAAGTGTTCATTCATATATAATTATAATTATAAAAAAACTTTAAACTATGTATTTATATTATGATCAAAAAAACCTGTCAATATTTATTTGCATATTATCGTTTCTATAATATTATTATATTTGTATTATTAATTACAAAAACATTACTAAAAAGTGTTCATTCATATATAATTATTATTATAAAAAACTTTAAAATATGTATTTATATTATGATAAAAAAAACCTGTGAATATTTATTTGCATATTATCCTTCCTATAATATTATTATATATGTATTATTAATTACAAAAACATTACTAAAAAGTGTTCATTCATATATAATTATTATTATAAAAAACTTTAAAATATGTATTTATATTATGATAAAAAAAACCTGTGAATATTTATTTGCATATTATCCTTCCTATAATATTATTATATATGTATTATTAATTACAAAAACATCATTAAAAAGTGTTCATTCATATATATTTTTTTTATATAAAAATTTTAAAATATGTATTTATATTATAATAAAAAAAACCTGTCAATATTTAATTGCATATTATCCAGACTATAATATTAATATATATGTATTATTATTATTAAAACATTATTAAAAAGTGTTCATTCATATATAATTATAATTATAAAAATATTATAAAATATGTATTTATATTATGATCAAAAACATTTATATATATTTATTTGTATATTATCCTTCCTATAATATTATTATATATGTATTATTAATAACAAAAACATTATTAAAAAGTGTTCATTCATATAATATTATTATTATAAAAATATTATAAAATATGTATTTATATTATGATCAAAAACATTTATATATATTTATTTGTATATTAGCCTTCATATTATATTATTATATATGTATTATTAATAACAAAAACATTATTAAAAAGTGTTCATTCATATATAATTATTATTATAAAAATATTATAAAATATGTATTTATATTATGATCAAAAACATTTATATATATTTATTTGTATATTATCCTTACTATAATTTTATTATATATGTATTATTCATAACAAAAACATTATTAAAAAGTGTTCATTCATATATAATTATAATTATAAAAAAACTTTAAACTATGTATTTATATTATGATCAAAAAAACCTGTCAATATTTATTTGCATATTATCGTTTTTATAATATTATTATATTTGTATTATTAATTACAAAAACATTACTAAAAAGTGTTCATTCATATATAATTATTAATATAAAAAAACTTTAAAATATGTATTTATATTATGATAAAAAAAACCTGTGAATATTTATTTGCATATTATCCTTCCTATAATATTATTATATATGTATTATTATTATTAAAAACATTATTAAAAAGTGTTCATTCATATATAATTATAATTTTAAAAATATTATAAAATATGTATTTATATTATGATCAAAAACATTTATATATATTTATTTGTATATTATCCTTCCTATAATATTATTATATATGTATTATTAATAACAAAAACAGTATTAAAAAGTGTTCATTCATATATAATTATTATTATAAAAATATTATAAAATATGTATTTATATTATGATCAAAAACATTTATATATATTTATTTGTATATTATCCTTCCTATAATATAATTATATATGTATTATTAATAACAAAAACATTATTCAAAAGTGTTCATTCATATATAATTATTATTATAAAAATATTATAAAATATGTATTTATATTATGATCAAAAACATTTATATATATTTATTTGTATATTATCCTTCCTATAATATTATTATATATGTATTATTAATAACAAAAACATCATTAAAAAGTGTTCATTCATATATAATTATTTTTATATAAAAATTTTAAAATATGTATTTATATTATGATAAAAAAAACCTGTCAATATTTAATTGCATATTATCCTTACTATAATATTAATATATATGTATTATTATTATTAAAAACATTATTAAAAAGTGTTCATTCATATATAATTATAATTATAAAAATATTATAAAATATGTATTTATATTATGATCAAAAACATTTATATATATATTTATTTGTATATTATCCTTCCTATAATATTATTATATATGTATTATTCATAACAAAAACATTATTAAAAAGTGTTCATTCATATATAATTATAATTATAAAAAAACTTTAAACTATGTATTTATATTATGATCAAAAAAACCTGTCAATATTTATTTTCATATTATCGTTTCTATAATATTATTATATTTGTATTATTAATTACAAAAACATTACTAAAAAGTGTTCATTCATATATAATTATTATTATAAAAAACTTTAAAATATGTATTTATATTATGATAAAAAAAACCTGTGAATATTTATTTGCATATTATCCTTCCTATAATATTATTATATATGTATTATTAATTACAAAAACATCATTAAAAAGTGTTCATTCATATATAATTATAATTATAAAAAAACTTTAAACTATGTATTTATATTATGATCAAAAAAACCTGTCAATATTTATTTGCATATTATCGTTTCTATAATATTATTATATTTGTATTATTAATTACAAAAACATTACTAAAAAGTGTTCATTCATATATAATTATTATTATAAAAAACTTTAAAATATGTATTTATATTATGATAAAAAAAACCTGTGAATATTTATTTGCATATTATCCTTCCTATAATATTATTATATATGTATTATTAATTACAAAAACATCATTAAAAAGTGTTCATTCATATATATTTTTTTTATATAAAAATTTTAAAATATGTATTTATATTATAATAAAAAAAACCTGTCAATATTTAATTGCATATTATCCTGACTATAATATTAATATATATGTATTATTATTATTAAAACATTATTAAAAAGTGTTCATTCATATATAATTATAATTATAAAAATATTATAAAATATGTATTTATATTATGATCAAAAACATTTATATATATTTATTTGTATATTATCCTTCCTATAATATTATTATATATGTATTATTAATAACAAAAACATTATTAAAAAGTGTTCATTCATATATAATTATTATTATAAAAATATTATAAAATATGTATTTATATTATGATCAAAAACATTTATATATATTTATTTGTATATTAGCCTTCATATTATATTATTATATATGTATTATTAATAACAAAAACATAATTAAAAAGTGTTCATTCATATATAATTATTATTATAAAAATATTATAAAATATGTATTTATATTATGATCAAAAACATTTATATATATTTATTTGTATATTATCCTTACTATAATTTTATTATATATGTATTATTCATAACAAAAACATTATTAAAAAGTGTTCATTCATATATAATTATAATTATAAAAAAACTTTAAACTATGTATTTATATTATGATCAAAAAAACCTGTCAATATTTATTTGCATTTTATCGTTTTTATAATATTATTATATTTGTATTATTAATTACAAAAACATTACTAAAAAGTGTTCATTCATATATAATTATTAATATAAAAAAACTTTAAAATATGTATTTATATTATGATAAAAAAAACCTGTGAATATTTATTTGCATATTATCCTTCCTATAATATTATTATATATGTATTATTATTATTAAAAACATTATTAAAAAGTGTTCATTCATATATAATTATAATTATAAAAATATTATAAAATATGTATTTATATTATGATCAAAAACATTTATATATATTTATTTGTATATTATCCTTCCTATAATATTATTATATATGTATTATTAATAACAAAAACATTATTAAAAAGTGTTCATTCATATATAATTATTATTATAAAAATATTATAAATTATGTATTTATATTATGATCAAAAACATTTATATATATTTATTTGTATATTATCCTTCCTATAATATAATTATATATGTATTATTAATAACAAAAACATTATTCAAAAGTGTTCATTCATATATAATTATTATTATAAAAATATTATAAAATATGTATTTATATTATGATCAAAAACATTTATATATATTTATTTGTATATTATCCTTCCTATAATATTATTATATATGTATTATTAATAACAAAAACATCATTAAAAAGTGTTCATTCATATATAATTATAATTATAAAAAAACTTTAAACTATGTATTTATATTATGATAAAAAAAACCTGTCAATATTTAATTGCATATTATCCTTACTATAATATTAATATATATGTATTATTATTATTAAAAACATTATTAAAAAGTGTTCATTCATATATAATTATAATTATAAAAATATTATAAAATATGTATTTATATTATGATCAAAATTATTTATATATATTTATTTGTATATTATCCTTCCTATAATATTATTATATATGTATTATTCATAACAAAAACATTATTAAAAAGTGTTCATTCATATATAATTATAATTATAAAAAAACTTTAAACTATGTATTTTTATTATGATCAAAAAGACCTGTCAATATTTATTTTCATATTATCGTTTCTCTAATATTATTATATTTGTATTATTAATTACAAAAACATTACTAAAAAGTGTTCATTCATATATAATTATCATTATAAAAAACTTTAAAATATGTATTTATATTATGATAAAAAAAACCTGTGAATATTTATTTGCATATTATCCTTCTTATAATATTATATATAATAATAATTATATTGAATGAACACTTTTTAATAATGTTTTTGTTATTAATAATACATATATAATAATATTATAGGAAGGATAATATACAAACTAAATATATATAAATGTTTTTGATCATAATATAAATACATATTTTATAATATTTTTATAATTATAATTATATATGAATGAACACTTTTTAATAATGTTTTTAATAATAATAATACATATATATTAATATTATAGTAAGGATAATATGCAATTAAATATTGACAAGGTTTTTTTTATCATAATATAAATACATATTTTAAAATTTTTATATAAAAATAATTATATATGAATGAACACTTTTTAATGATGTTTTTGTAATTAATAATACATATATAATAATATTATAGGAAGGATAATATGCAAATAAATATTCACAGGTTTTTTTTATCATAATATAAATACATATTTTAAAGTTTTTTATAATAATAATTATATATGAATGAACACTTTTTAGTAATGTTTTTGTAATTAATAATACAAATATAATAATATTATAGAAACGATAATATGCAAATAAATATTGACAGGTTTTTTTGATCATAATATAAATACATAGTTTAAAGTTTTTTTTATAATTTTAGATTATATATGAATGAACACTTTTTAATAATGTTTTTGTTATGAATAATACATATATAATAATATTATAGGAAGGATAATATACAATAAATATATATATAAATGTTTTTGATCATAATATAAATACATATTTTATAATATTTTTATAATAATAATTATATATGAATGAACACTTTTTAATAATGTTTTTGTTATGTAATAATACATATATAATAATATTATAGGAAGGATAATATACAAATAAATATATATAAATGTTTTTGATCATAATATAAATACATATTTTATAATATTTTTATAATTATAATTATATATGAATGAACACTTTTTAATAATGTTTTTAATAATAATAATACATATATATTAATATTATAGTAAGGATAATATGCAATTAAATATTGACAGGTTTTTTTTTATCATAATATAAATACATATTTTAAAATTTTTATATAAAAATAATTATATATGAATGAACACTTTTTAATGATGTTTTTGTTATTAATAATACATATATAATAATATTATAGGAAGGATAATATACAAATAAATATATATAAATGTTTTTGATCATAATATAAATACATATTTTATAATATTTTTATAATAATAATTTTATATGAATGAGATACTTTTGAATAATGTTTTTGTTATTAATAATACATATATAATAATATTATAGGAAGGATAATATACAAATAAAATATATAAATGTTTTTGATCATAATATAAATACATATTTTATAATATTTTATAATAATAATTATATATGATTGAACACTTTTTAATGATGTTTTTGTAATTAATAATACATATATAATAATATTATAGGAGGATAATATGCAAATAAATATTCACAGTTTTTTTTATCATAATATAAATACATATTTAAAAGTTTTTTATAATAATAATTATATATGAATGAACACTTTTTAGTAATGTTTTTGTAATTAATAATACAAATATAATAATATTATAGAAACGATAATATGAAAATAAATATTGACAGGTTTTTTGATCATAATATAAATACTTAGTTTAAAGTTTTTTTATAATTATAATTATATATGAATGAACACTTTTTAATAATGTTTTTGTTATGAATAATACATATATAATAATATTATAGAAGGATAATATACAAATAAATATATATAAATGTTTTTGATCATAATATAAATACATATTTTATAATATTTTTATAATAATAATTATATATGAATGAACACTTTTTAATAATGTTTTTGTTATTAATAATACATATATAATAATATTATAGGAAGGATAATATACAAATAAATATATATAAATGTTTTTGATCATAATATAAATACATATTTTATAATATTTTTATAATTATAATTATATATGAATGAACACTTTTTAATAATGTTTTTAATAATAATAATACATATATATTAATATTATAGTAAGGATAATATGCAATTAAATATTGACAGGTTTTTTTTTATCATAATATAAATACATATTTTAAAATTTTTATATAAAAATAATTATATATGAATGAACACTTTTTAATGATGTTTTTGTATTAATAATACATGTATAATAATATTATAGGAAGGATAATATACAAATAAATATATATAAATGTTTTTGATCATAATATAAATACATATTTTATAATATTTTTATAATAATAATTTTATATGAATGAATACTTTTGAATAATGTTTTTGTTATTAATAATACATATATAATAATATTATAGGAAGGATAATATACAAATAAATATATATAAATGTTTTTGATCATAATATAAATACATATTTTATAATATTTTTATAATTATAATTATATATGAATGAACACTTTTTAATAATGTTTTTAATAATAATAATACATATATATTAATATTATAGTAAGGATAATATGCAATTAAATATTGACAGGTTTTTTTTTATCATAATATAAATACATATTTTAAAATTTTTATATAAAAATAATTATATATGAATGAACACTTTTTAATGATGTTTTTGTTATTAATAATACATATATAATAATATTATAGGAAGGATAATATACAAATAAATATATATAAATGTTTTTGATCATAATATAAATACATATTTTATAATATTTTTATAATAATAATTTTATATGAATGAATACTTTTGAATAATGTTTTTGTTATTAATAATACATATATAATAATATTATAGGAAGGATAATATACAAATAAATATATATAAATGTTTTTGATCATAATATAAATACATATTTTATAATATTTTTATAATAATAATTATATATGATTGAACACTTTTTAATGATGTTTTTGTAATTAATAATACATATATAATAATATTATAGGAAGGATAATATGCAAATAAATATTCACAGTTTTTTTTATCATAATATAAATACATATTTAAAAGTTTTTTATAATAATAATTATATATGAATGAACACTTTTTAGTAATGTTTTTGTAATTAATAATACAAATATAATAATATTATAGAAACGATAATATGAAAATAAATATTGACAGGTTTTTTGATCATAATATAAATACTTAGTTTAAAGTTTTTTTATAATTATAATTATATATGAATGAACACTTTTTAATAATGTTTTTGTTATGAATAATACATATATAATAATATTATAGGAAGGATAATATACAAATAAATATATATAAATGTTTTTGATCATAATATAAATACATATTTTATAATATTTTTATAATAATAATTATATATGAATGAACACTTTTTAATAATGTTTTTGTTATTAATAATACATATATAATAATATTATAGGAAGGATAATATACAAATAAATATATATAAATGTTTTTGATCATAATATAAATACATATTTTATAATATTTTTATAATTATAATTATATATGAATGAACACTTTTTAATAATGTTTTTAATAATAATAATACATATATATTAATATTATAGTAAGGATAATATGCAATTAAATATTGACAGGTTTTTTTTTATCATAATATAAATACATATTTTAAAATTTTTATATAAAAATAATTATATATGAATGAACACTTTTTAATGATGTTTTTGTTATTAATAATACATGTATAATAATATTATAGGAAGGATAATATACAAATAAATATATATAAATGTTTTTGATCATAATATAAATACATATTTTATAATATTTTTATAATAATAATTTTATATGAATGAATACTTTTGAATAATGTTTTTGTTATTAATAATACATATATAATAATATTATAGGAAGGATAATATACAAATAAATATATATAAATGTTTTTGATCATAATATAAATACATATTTTATAATATTTTTATAATAATAATTATATATGATTGAACACTTTTTAATGATGTTTTTGTAATTAATAATACATATATAATAATATTATAGGAAGGATAATATGCAAATAAATATTCACAGTTTTTTTTATCATAATATAAATACATATTTAAAAGTTTTTTATAATAATAATTATATATGAATGAACACTTTTTAGTAATGTTTTTGTAATTAATAATACAAATATAATAATATTATAGAAACGATAATATGAAAATAAATATTGACAGGTTTTTTTGATCATAATATAAATACTTAGTTTAAAGTTTTTTTATAATTATAATTATATATGAATGAACACTTTTTAATAATGTTTTTGTTATGAATAATACATATATAATAATATTATAGGAAGGATAATATACAAATAAATATATATAAATGTTTTTGATCATAATATAAATACATATTTTATAATATTTTTATAATAATAATTATATATGAATGAACACTTTTTAATAATGTTTTTGTTATTAATAATACATATATAATAATATTATAGGAAGGATAATATACAAATAAATATATATAAATGTTTTTGATCATAATATAAATACATATTTTATAATATTTTTATAATTATAATTATATATGAATGAACACTTTTTAATAATGTTTTTAATAATAATAATACATATATATTAATATTATAGTAAGGATAATATGCAATTAAATATTGACAGGTTTTTTTTTATCATAATATAAATACATATTTTAAAATTTTTATATAAAAATAATTATATATGAATGAACACTTTTTAGTAATGTTTTTGTAATTAATAATACAAATATAATAATATTATAGAAACGATAATATGCAAATAAATATTGACAGGTTTTTTTGATCATAATATAAATACATAGTTTAAAGTTTTTTTATAATAATAATTATATATGAATGAACACTTTTTAGTAATGTTTTTGTAATTAATAATACAAATATAATAATATTATAGAAACGATAATATGCAAATAAATATTGACAGGTTTTTTTGATCATAATATAAATACATAGTTTAAAGTTTTTTTATAATTATAATTATATATGAATGAACACTTTTTAATAATGTTTTTGTTATGAATAATACATATATAATAATATTATAGGAAGGATAATATACAAATAAATATATATAAATGTTTTTGATCATAATATAAATACATATTTTATAATAATTTTATAATAATAATAATATATGAATGAACACTTTTTAATGATGTTTTTGTTATTATTAATACATATATAATAATATTATAGGAAGGATAATATACAAATAAATATATAAAAATGTTTTTGATCATAATATAAATACATATTTTATAATATTTTTATAATAATAATTATATATGAATGAACACTTTTTAATAATGTTTTTGTTATTAATAATACATATATAATAATATTATAGGAAGGATAATATGCAAATAAATATTCACAGGTTTTTTTATCATAATATAAATACATATTTTAAAGTTTTTTATAATAATAATAATATATGAATGAACACTTTTTAGTAATGTTTTTGTAATTAATAATACAAATATAATAATATTATAGAAACGATAATATGCAAATAAATATTGACAGGTTTTTTTGATCATAATATAAATACATAGTTTAAAGTTTTTTTATAATAATAATTATATATGAATGAACACTTTTTAGTAATGTTTTTGTAATTAATAATACAAATATAATAATATTATAGAAACGATAATATGCAAATAAATATTGACAGGTTTTTTTGATCATAATATAAATACATAGTTTAAAGTTTTTTTATAATTATAATTATATATGAATGAACACTTTTTAATAATGTTTTTGTTATGAATAATACATATATAATAATATTATAGGAAGGATAATATACAAATAAATATATATAAATGTTTTTGATTATAATATAAATACATATTTTATAATATTTTTATAATAATAATTATATATGAATGAACACTTTTTAATAATGTTTTTGTTATTAATAATACATATATAATAATATTATAGGAAGGATAATATACAAATAAATATATATAAATGTTTTTGATCATAATATAAATACATATTTTATAATATTTTTATAATTATAATTATATATGATGAACACTTTTTAATAATGATTTTAATAATAATAATACATATATATTAATATTATAGTAAGGATAATATGCAATTAAATATTGACAGGTTTTTTTTATCATATTATAAATACATATTTTAAAATTTTTATATAAAAATAATTATATATGAATGAACAATTTTTAATGATGTTTTTGTAATTAATAATACATATATAATAATATTATAGGAAGGATAATATGCAAATAAATATTCACAGGTTTTTTTTTCATAATATAAATACATAGTTTAAAGTTTTTTTATAATTATAATTATATATGAATGAACACTTTTTAATAATGTTTTTGTTATGAATAATACATATATAATAATATTATAGGAAGGATAATATACAAATAAATATATAAAAATGTTTTTGATCATAATATAAATACATATTTTATTATATTTTTATAAATATAATTATATATGAATGAACACTTTTTAATAATGTTTTTAATAATAATAATACATATATATTAATATTATAGTAAGGATAATATGCAATTAAATATTGACAAGTTTTTTTTTTATCATAATATAAATACATATTTTATAATTTTTATATAAAAATAATTATATATGAATGAACACTTTTTAATGATGTTTTTGTTATTAATAATACATATATAATAATATTATAGGAAGGATAATATACAAATAAATATATATAAATGTTTTTGATCATGATATAAATACATATTTTATAATATTTTTATAATAATAATTATATATGAATGAACACTTTTGAATAATGTTTTTGATATTAATAATACATATATAATAATATTATAGGAAGGATAATATACAAATAAATATATATAAATGTTTTTGATCATAATATAAATACATATTTTATAATATTTTTATAATAATAATTATATATGAATGAACACTTTTTAATAATGTTTTTGTTATTAATAATACATATATAATAATATTATAGAAAGGATAATATGCAAATAAATATTCACAGGTTTTTTTGATCATAATATAAATACATAGTTTAAAGTTTTTTTATAATAATAATTATATATGAATGAACACTTTTTAGTAATGTTTTTGTAATTAATAATACAAATATAATAATATTATAGAAACGATAATATGCAAATAAATATTTGACAGGTTTTTTTGATCATAATATAAATACATAGTTTAAAGTTTTTTTATAATTATAATTATATATGAATGAACAATTTTTAATAATGTTTTTGTTATTAATAATACATATATAATAATATTATAGGAAGGATAATATACAAATAAATATATATAAATGTTTTTGATCATAATATAAATACATATTTTATAATATTTTTATAATTATAATTATATATGAATGAACACTTTTTAATAATGTTTTTAATAATAATAATACATATATATTAATATTATAGTAAGGATAATATGCAATTAAATATTGACAGGTTTTTTTTATCATAATATAAATACATATTTTAAAATTTTTATATAAAAATAATTATATATGAATAAACACTTTTTAATGATGTTTTTGTTATTAATAATACATATATAATAATATTATAGGAAGGATAATATACAAATAAATATATATATATGTTTTTGATCATAATATAAATACATATTTTATAATATTTTTATAATAATAATTTTATATGAATGAATACTTTTGAATAATGTTTTTGTTATTAATAATACATATATAATAATATTATAGGAAGGATAATATACAAATAAATATATATAAATGTTTTTGATCATAATATAAATACATATTTTATAATATTTTTATAATAATAATTATATATGAATGAACACTTTTTAATGATGTTTTTGTAATTAATAATACATATATAATAATATTATAGGAAGGATAATATGCAAATAAATATTCACAGTTTTTTTTATCATAATATAAATACATATTTAAAAGTTTTTTATAATAATAATTATATATGAATGAACACTTTTTAGTAATGTTTTTGTAATTAATAATACAAATATAATAATATTATAGAAACGATAATATGAAAATAAATATTGACAGGTTTTTTTGATCATAATATAAATACATAGTTTAAAGTTTTTTTATAATTATAATTATATATGAATGAACACTTTTTAATAATGTTTTTGTTATGAATAATACATATATAATAATATTATAGGAAGGATAATATACAAATAAATATATATAAATGTTTTTGATCATAATATAAATACATATTTTATAATATTTTTATAATTATAATTATATATCAATGAACACTTTTTAATAATGTTTTTAATAATAATAATACATATATATTAATATTATAGTAAGGATAATATGCAAATAAATATTCACAGGTTTTTTTATCATAATATAAATACATATTTTAAAGTTTTTATAATAATAATTATATATGAATGAACACTTTTTAGTAATGTTTTTGTAATTAATAATACAAATATAATAATATTATAGAAACGATAATATGAAAATAAATATTGACAGGTTTTTTTGATCATAATATAAATACATAGTTTAATGTTTTTTTATAATTATAATTATATATGAATGAACGCTTTTTAATAATGTTTTTGTTATGAATAATACTTATATAATAATATTATAGTAAGGATAATATGCAATTAAATATTGACAGGTTTTTTTATCATAATATAAATACATATTTTATAATTTTTATATAAAAAAAATTATATATGAATGAACACTTTTTAATGATGTTTTTGTTATTAATAATACATATATAATAATATTATAGGAAGGATAATATACAAATAAATATATATAAATGTTTTTGATCATAATATAAATACATATTTTATAATATTTTTATAATAATAATTATATATGAATGAACACTTTTGAATAATGTTTTTGTTATTAATAATACATATATAATAATATTATAGGAAGGATAATATACAAATAAATATATATAAATGTTTTTGATCATAATATAAATACATATTTTATAATATTTTTATAATAATAATTATATATGAATGAACACTTTTTAATAATGTTTTTGTTATTAATAATACATATATAATAATATTATAGGAAGGATAATATGCAAATAAATATTCACAGGTTTTTTTATCATAATATAAATACATATTTTAAAGTTTTTTATAATAATAATAATATATGAATGAACACTTTTTAGTAATGTTTTTGTAATTAGTAATACAAATATAATAATATTATAGAAACGATAATATGCAAAAAAATATTGACAGGTTTTTTTGATCATAATATAAATACATAGTTTAAAGTTTTTTTATAATTATAATTATATATGAATGAACACTTTTTAATAATGTTTTTGTTATTAATAATACATATATAATAATATTATAGGAAGGATAATATGCAAAAAAATATTGACAGGTTTTTTTGATCATAATATAAATACATAGTTTAAAGTTTTTTTATAATAATAATTATATATGAATGAACACTTTTTAGTAATGTTTTTGTAATTAATAATACAAATATAATAATATTATAGAAACGATAATATGCAAATAAATATTGACAGGTTTTTTTGATCATAATATAAATACATAGTTTAAAGTTTTTTTATAATTATAATTATATATGAATGAACACTTTTTAATAATGTTTTTGTTATGAATAATACATATATAATAATATTATAGGAAGGATAATATACAAATAAATATATATAAATGTTTTTGATCATAATATAAATACATATTTTATAATATTTTTATAATAATAATAATATATGAATGAACACTTTTTAATAATGTTTTTGTTATGAATAATACATATATAATAATATTATAGGAAGGATAATATACAAATAAATATATATAAATGTTTTTGATCATAATATAAATACATATTTTATAATATTTTTATAATAATAATTATATATGAATGAACACTTTTTAATAATGTTTTTGTTATTAATAATACATATATAATAATATTATAGGAAGGAAAATATACAAATAAATATATATAAATGTTTTTGATCATAATATAAATACATATTTTATAATATTTTTATAATAATAATTATATATGAATGAACACTTTTTAATGATGTTTTTGTAATTAATAATACATATATAATAATATTATAGGAAGGATAATATGCAAATAAATATTCACAGTTTTTTTTTATCATAATATAAATACATATTTAAAAGTTTTTTATATTAATAATTATATATGAATGAACACTTTTTAGTAATGTTTTTGTAATTAATAATACAAATATAATAATATTATAGAAACGATAATATGAAAATAAATATTGACAGGTTTTTTTGATCATAATATAAATACATAGTTTAAAGTTTTTTTATAATTATAATTATTTATGAATGAGAACTTTTTAATAATGTTTTTGTTATGAATAATACATATATAATAATATTATAGGAAGGATAATATACAAATAAATATATAAAAATGTTTTTGATCATAATATAAATACATATTTTATAATGTTTTTATAATTATAATTATATATGAATGAACACTTTTTAATAATGTTTTTAATAATAATAATACATATATATTAATATTATAGTAAGGATAATATGCAATTAAATATTGACAGGTTTTTTTTTTATCATAATATAAATACATATTTTATAATTTTTATATAAAAATAATTATATATGAATGAACACTTTTTAATTATGTTTTTGTTATTAATAATACATATATAATAATATTATAGGAAGGATAATATACAAATAAATATATATAAATGTTTTTGATCATAATATAAATACATATTTTATAATATTTTTATAATAATAATTATATATGAATGAACACTTTTTAATGATGTTTTTGTAATTAATAATACATATATAATAATATTATAGGAAGGATAATATGCAAATAAATATTCACAGTTTTTTTTTATCATAATATAAATACATATTTAAAAGTTTTTTATAATAATAATTATATATGAATGAACACTTTTTAGTTATGTTTTTGTAATTAATAATACAAATATAATAATATTATAGAAACGATAATATGAAAATAAATATTGACAGGTTTTTTTGATCATAATATAAATACATAGTTTAAAGTTTTTTTATAATTATAATTATATATGAATGAACACTTTTTAATAATGTTTTTGTTATGAATAATACATATATAATAATATTATAGGAAGGATAATATACAAATAAATATATATAAATGTTTTTGATCATAATATAAATACATATTTTATAATATTTTTATAATAATAATTATATATGAATGAACACTTTTTAATAATGTTTTTGTTATTAATAATACATATATAATAATATTATAGGAAGGATAATATACAAATAAATATATATAAATGTTTTTGATCATAATATAAATACATATTTTATAATATTTTTATAATTATAATTATATATGATGAACACTTTTTAATAATGATTTTAATAATAATAATACATATATATTAATATTATAGTAAGGATAATATGCAATTAAATATTGACAGGTTTTTTTTATCATATTATAAATACATATTTTAAAATTTTTATATAAAAATAATTATATATGAATGAACAATTTTTAATGATGTTTTTGTAATTAATAATACATATATAATAATATTATAGGAAGGATAATATGCAAATAAATATTCACAGGTTTTTTTATCATAATATAAATACATATTTTAAAGTTTTTTATAATAATAATTATATATGAATGAACACTTTTTAGTAATGTTTTTGTAATTAATAATACAAATATAATAATATTATAGAAACGATAATATGAAAATAAATATTGACAGGTTTTTTTGATCATAATATAAATACATAGTTTAAAGTTTTTTTATAATTAAAATTATACATGAATGAACACTTTTTAATAATGTTTTTGTTATGAATAATACATACATAATAATATTATAGGAAAGATAATATACAAATAAATATATAAAAATGTTTTTGATCATAATATAAATACATATTTTATAATATTTTTATAATTATAATTATATATGAATGAACACTTTTTAACACGTTGAGTGCGGGCATCATCAATAGATGATGTCCGACACTAGCACTGGTGGCGGACATCAGCTAAAGCTGACGTCATGCCACTCTCTCCACATTAGTTTAGTGTGAGCTCAGCCTTTGCCGGGGAACATTATAATCGTTGCCAGCCTGTAGCTTAGATTATGTAGCTTTAGTCTTGTGTAGGTTGGTACTAAAATTTCCCGTAAAATCCCGTCTAGCAATACTTTTGTCCCGGTTCCGGCAATTTTCTCTTTTCGAGCCACTTTACAAAAACACTGGCTACGAATCCAGGCAGTGCTGCTACCTTTGGGTGTTTCAGTGAACTACGTCCACTCTCGGGCTAACACAGCACAATCACCGCTGCTCTTTTTTTATTCGTCAGACTGAAATATTTGAATGCCAATTGCGTTCACCGATTCAGTTGCGCTGCGGGGCTTCGCCCGGGCCTCGCCGCCATTATCGAGCGCCTGTTTGAAGGTATTCCGCACTGAACGTGTTAATAATGCTTTTAATAATAATAATACATATATATTAATATTATAGTAAGGATAATATGCAATTAAATATTGAAAGGTTTTTTTTTATCATAATATAAATACATATTTTATAATTTTTATATAAAAATAATTATATATGAATGAACACTTTTTAATGATGTTTTTGTTATTAATAATACATATATAATAATATTATAGGAAGGATAATATACAAATAAATATATATAAATGTTTTTGATCATAATATAAATACATATTTTATAATATTTTTATAATAATAATTATATATGAATAAACACTTTTGAATAATGTTTTTGTTATTAATAATACATATATAATAATATTATAGGAAGGATAATATACAAATAAATATATATAAATGTTTTTGATCATAATATAAATACATATTTTATAATATTTTTATAATAATAATTATATATGAATGAACACTTTTTAATAATGTTTTTGTTATTAATAATACATATATAATAATATTATAGGAAGGATAATATGCAAATAAATATTCACAGGTTTTTTTGATCATAATATAAATACATAGTTTAAAGTTTTTTTATAATAATAATTATTATATATGAATGAACACTTTTTAGTAATTTTTTTGTAATTAATAATACAAATATAATAATATTATAGAAACGATAATATGCAAATAAATATTGACAGGTTTTTTTTATCATAATATAAATACATAGTTTAAAGTTTTTTTATAATTATAATTATATATGAATGAACACTTTTTAATAATGTTTTTGTTATGAATAATACATATATAATAATATTATAGGAAGGATAATATACAAATAAATATATATAAATGTTTTTGATCATAATATAAATACATATTTTATAATATTTTTATAATAATAATAATAATATATGAATGAACACTTTTTAATAATGTTTTTGTTATGAATAATACATATATAATAATATTATAGGAAGGATAATATACAAATAAATATATATAAATGTTTTTGATCATAATATAAATACATATTTTATAATATTTTTATAATAATAATTATATATGAATGAACACTTTTTAATAATGTTTTTGTTATTAATAATACATATATAATAATATTATAGGAAGGATAATATACAAATAAATATAAATAAATGTTTTTGATCATAATATAAATACATATTTTATAATATTTTTATAATTATAATTATATATGAATGAACACTTTTTAATAATGTTTTTAATAATAATAATACATATATATTAATATTATAGTAAGGATAATATGCAATTAAATATTGACAGGTTTTTTTTATCATAATATAAATACATATTTTAAAATTTTTATATAAAAATAATTATATATGAATGAACACTTTTTAATGATGTTTTTGTAATTAATAATACATATATAATAATATTATAGGAAGGATAATATGCAAATAAATATTCACAGGTTTTTTTTATCATAGTATAAATACATATTTTAAATTTTTTTTTAATAATAATTATATATGAATGAACACTTTTTAGTAATGTTTTTGTAATTAATAATACAAATATAATAATATTATAGAAACGATAATATGAAAATAAATATTGACAGGTTTTTTTGATCATAATATAAATTCATAGTTTAAAGTTTTTTTATAATTATATTTATATATGAATGAACACTTTTTAATAATGTTTTTGTTATGAATAATACATATATAATAATATTATAGGAAGGATAATATACAAATAAATATATAAAAATGTTTTTGATCATAATATAAATACATATTTTATAATATTTTTATAATTATAATTATATATGAATGAACACTTTTTAATAATGTTTTTAATAATAATAATACATATATATTAATATTATAGTAAGGATAATAAGCAATTAAATATTGACAGGTTTTTTTTATAATAATATAAATACATATTATATAATTTTTATATAAAAATAATTATATATGAATGAACACTTTTTAATGATGTTTTTGTTATTAATAATACATATATAATAATATTATAGGAAGGATAATATACAAATAAATATATATAAATGTTTTTGATCATAATATAAATACATATTTTATAATATTTTTATAATAATAATTATATATGAATGAACACTTTTTAATAATGTTTTTGTTATTAATAATACATATATAATAATATTATAGGAAGGATAATATGCAAATAAATATTCACAGGTTTTTTTGATCATAATATAAATACATAGTTTAAAGTTTTTTTATAATAATAATTATATATGAATGAACACTTTTTAGTAATTTTTTTGTAATTAATAATACAAATATAATAATATTATAGAAACGATAATATGCAAATAAATATTGACAGGTTTTTTTTATCATAATATAAATACATAGTTTAAAGTTTTTTTATAATTATAATTATATATGAATGAACACTTTTTAATAATGTTTTTGTTATGAATAATACATATATAATAATATTATAGGAAGGATAATATACAAATAAATATATATAAATGTTTTTGATCATAATATAAATACATATTTTATAATATTTTTATAATAACAATAATAATATACGAATGAACACTTTTTAATAATGTTTTTGTTATGAATAATACATATATAATAATATTATAGGAAGGATAATATACAAATAAATATATATAAATGTTTTTGATCATAATATAAATACATATTTTATAATATTTTTATAATAATAATTATATATGAATGAACACTTTTTAATAATGTTTTTGTTATTAATAATATATATATAATAATATTATAGGAAGGATAATATACAAATAAATATAAATAAATGTTTTTGATCATAATATAAATACATATTTTATAATATTTTTATAATTATAATTATATATGAATGAACACTTTTTAATAATGTTTTTAATAATAATAATACATATATATTAATATTATAGTAAGGATAATATGCAATTAAATATTGACAGGTTTTTTTTATCATAATATAAATACATATTTTAAAATTTTTATATAAAAATAATTATATATGAATGAACACTTTTTAATGATGTTTTTGTTATTAATAATACATATATAATAATATTATAGGAAGGATAATATACAAATAAATATATATAAATGTTTTTGATCATAATATAAATACATATTTTTAATATTTTTATAATAATAATTGTATATGAATGAATACTTTTGAATAATGTTTTTGTTATTAATAATACATATATAATAATATTATAGGAAGGATAATATACAAATAAAAAATATATAAATGTTTTTTAATCATATTATAAATACATATTTTATAATATTTTTATAATAATAATTATATATGAATGAACACTTTTTAATGATGTTTTTGTAATTAATAATACATATATAATAATATTATAGGAAGGATAATATACAAATAAATACATATAAATGTTTTTGATCATAATATAAATACATATTTTATAATATTTTTTTAATAATAATTTTATATGAATGAACACTTTTGAATAATGTTTTTGTTATTAATAATACATATATAATAATATTATAGGAAGGATAATATACAAATAAATATATATAAATGTTTTTGATCATAATATAAATACATATTTTATAATATTTTTATAATAATAATTATATATGAATGAACACTTTTTAGTAATGTTTTTGTAATTAATAATACAAATATAATAATATTATAGAAACGATAATATGCAAATAAATATTGACAGGTTTTTTTGATCATAATATAAATACATAGTTTACAGTTTTTTTATAATAATAATTATATATGAATGAACACTTTTTAGTAATGTTTTTGTAATTAATAATACAAATATAATAATATTATAGAAACGATAATATGCAAATAAATATTGACAGGTTTTTTTGATCATAATATAAATACATAGTTTAAAGTTTTTTTATAATTATAATTATATATGAATGAACACTTTTTAATAATGTTTTTGTTATGAATAATACATATATAATAATATTATAGGAAGGATAGTATACAAATAAATATATATAAATGTTTTTGATCATAATATAAATACATATTTTATAATATTTTTATAATAATAATTATATATGAATGAACACTCTTTAATAATGTTTTTGTTATTAATAATACATATATAATAATATTATAGGAAGGATAATATGCAAATAAATATTCACAGGTTTTTTTATCATAATATAAATACATATTTTAAAGTTTTTTATAATAATAATAATGTATGAATGAACACTTTTTAATAATGTTTTTGTAATTAATAATACAAATATAATAATATTATAGAAACGATAATATGCAAATAAATATTGACAGGTTTTTTTGATCATAATATAAATACATAGTTTAAAGTTTTTTTATAATAATAATTATATATGAATGAACACTTTTTAGTTATGTTTTTGTAATTAATAATACAAATATAATAATATTATAGAAACGATAATATGCAAATAAATATTGACAGGTTTTTTTGATCATAATATAAATACATAGTTTAAAGTTTTTTTATAATTATAATTATATATGAATGAACACTTTTTAATAATGTTTTTGTTATGAATAATACATATATAATAATATTATAGGAAGGATAATATACAAATAAATATATATAAATGTTTTTGATCATAATATAAATACATATTTTATAATATTTTTATAATAATAATTATATATGAATGAACACTTTTTAATAATGTTTTTGTTATTAATAATACATATATAATAATATTACAGGAAGGATAATATACAAATAAATATATATAAATGTTTTTGATCATAATATAAATACATATTTTATAATATTTTTATAATTATAATTATATATGATGAACACTTTTTAATAATGATTTTAATAATAATAATACATATATATTAATATTATAGTAAGGATAATATGCAATTAAATATTGACAGGTTTTTTTTATCATATTATAAATACATATTTTAAAATTTTTATATAAAAATAATTATATATGAATGAACAATTTTTAATGATGTTTTTGTAATTAATAATACATATATAATAATATTATAGGAAGGATAATATGCAAATAAATATTCACAGGTTTTTTTATCATAATATAAATACATATTTTAAAGTTTTTTTATAATAATAATTATATATGAATGAACACTTTTTAGTAATGTTTTTGTAATTAATAATACAAATATAATAATATTATAGAAACGATAATATGAAAATAAATATTGACAGGTTTTTTTGATCATAATATAAATACATAGTTTAAAGTTTATTTATAATTATAATTATATATGAATGAACACTTTTTAATAATGTTTTTGTTATGAATAATGCATATATAATAATATTATAGGAAAGATAATATACAAATAAATATATAAAAATGTTTTTGATCATAATATAAATACATATTTTATAATATTTTATAATTATAATTATATATGAATGAACACTTTTTAATAATGTTTTTAATAATAATAATACATATATATTAATATTATAGTAAGGATAATATGCAATTAAATATTGAAAAGTTTTTTTTATCATAATATAAATACATATTTTATAATTTTTATATAAAAATAATTATATATGAATGAACACTTTTTAATGATGTTTTTGTTATTAATAATACATATATAATAATATTATAGGAAGGATAATATACAAATAAATATATATAAATGTTTTTGATCATAATATAAATACATATTTTATAATATTTTTATAATAATAATTATATATGAATAAACACTTTTGAATAATGTTTTTGTTATTAATAATACATATATAATAATATTATAGGAAGGATAATATACAAATAAATATATATAAATGTTTTTGATCATAATATAAATACATATTTTATAATATTTTTATAATTATAATTATATATGAATGAACACTTTTTAATAATGTTTTTAATAATAATAATACATATATATTAATATTATAGTAAGGATAATATGCAATTAAATATTGACAGGTTTTTTTATCATAATATAAATACATATTTTAAAATTTTTAAATAAAAATAATTATATATGAATGAACACTTTTTAATGATGTTTTTGTTATTAATAATACATATATAATAATATTATAGGAAGGATAATATACAAATAAATATATATATAAATGTTTTTGATCATAATATAAATACATATTTTTAATATTTTTATAATAATAATTGTATATGAATGAATACTTTTGAATAATGTTTTTGTTATTAATAATACATATATAATAATATTATAGGAAGGATAATATACAAATAAAAAATATATAAATGTTTTTGATCATAATATAAATACATATTTTATAATATTTTTATAATAATAATTATATATGAATGAACACTTTTTAATGATGTTTTTGTAATTAATAATACATATATAATAATATTATAGGAAGGATAATGTACAAATAAATATATATAAATGTTTTTGATCATAATATAAATACATATTTTATAATATTTTTATAATAATAATAATAATATATGAATGAACACTTTTTAATAATGTTTTTGTTATGAATAATACATATATAATAATATTATAGGAAGGATAATATACAAATAAATATATATAAATGTTTTTGATCATAATATAAATACATATTTTATAATATTTTTATAATAATAATTATATATGAATGAACACTTTTTAATAATGTTTTTGTTATTAATAATACATATATAATAATATTATAGGAAGGATAATATACAAATAAATATATATAAATGTTTTTGATCATAATATAAATACATATTTTATAATATTTTTATAATTATAATTATATATGAATGAACACTTTTTAATAATGTTTTTAATAATAATAATACATATATATTAATATTATAGTAAGGATAATATGCAATTAAATATTGACAGGTTTTTTTTATCATAATATAAATACATATTTTAAAATTTTTATATAAAAATAATTATATATGAATGAACACTTTTTAATGATGTTTTTGTTATTAATAATACATATATAATTATATTATAGGAAGGATAATATACAAATAAATATATATAAATGTTTTTGATCATAATATAAATACATATTTTTAATATTTTTATAATAATAATTGTATATGAATGAATACTTTTGAATAATGTTTTTGTTATTAATAATACATATATAATAATATTATAGGAAGGATAATATGAGGGGTTGAGAGGCCAAGGGAGATATGTGACTTTTTAAAAAATGTTGTCATGGTAACGGGTTTTGTTAAAAAAGGGTGGAATTTCAACAAATAATTCATTTATATCCCTTGGCCTCCAAACTAAACACCTAAGAGTTGGAAGCCAAGGGGTATAAGTGAATTTATTTTTATTTTTATTTTATTTTTTATGACTCTGAAAAAAATACAATGACATTTTTTAAAAAGTCACTTATCTTCCTTTGGCCTCTCAACCCCTCATATACAAATAAAAAATATATAAATGTTTTTGATCATAATATAAATACATATTTTATAATATTTTTATAATAATAATTATATATGAATGAACACTTTTTAATGATGTTTTTGTAATTAATAATACATATATAATAATATTATAGGAAGGATAATATGCAAATAAATATTCACAGGTTTTTTTTTATCATAGTATAAATACATATTTTAAATTTTTTTTTATAATAATTATATATGAATGAACACTTTTTAGTAATGTTTTTGTAATTAATAATACAAAAAAAATAATATTATAGAAACGATAATATGAAAATAAATATTGACAGGTTTTTTTGATCATAATATAAATTCATAGTTTAAAGTTTTTTTATAATTATATTTATATATGAATGAACACTTTTTAATAATGTTTTTGTTATGAATAATACATATATAATAATATTATAGGAAGGATAATATACAAATAAATATATAAAAATGTTTTTGATCATAATATAAATACATATTTTATAATATTTTTATAATTATAATTATATATGAATGAACACTTTTTAATAATGTTTTTAATAATAATAATACATATATATTAATATTATAGTAAGGATAATAAGCAATTAAATATTGACAGGTTTTTTTTATAATAATATAAATACATATTTTATAATTTTTATATAAAAATAATTATATATGAATGAACACTTTTTAATGATGTTTTTGTTATTAATAATACATATATAATAATATTATAGGAAGGATAATATACAAATAAATATATATAAATGTTTTTGATCATAATATAAATACATATTTTATAATATTTTTATAATAATAATTATATATGAATGAACACTTTTGAATAATGTTTTTGTTATTAATAATATATATATAATAATATTATAGGAAGGATAATATACAAATAAATATATAAATGTTTTTGATCACAATATAAATACATATTTTATAATATTTTTATAATAATAATTATATATGAATGAACACTTTTTAATAATGTTTTTGTTATTAATAATACATATATAATAATATTATAGGAAGAATAATATGCAAATAAATATTCACAGGTTTTTTTATCATAATATAAATACATATTTTAAAGTTTTTTATAATAATAATAATATATGAATGAACACTTTTTAGTAATGTTTTTGTAATTAATAATCCAAATATAATAATATTATAGAAACGATAATATGGAAATAAATATTGACAGGTTTTTTTGATCATAATATAAATACATAGTTTAAAGTTTTTTTATAATAATAATTATATATGAATGAACACTTTTTAGTAATGTTTTTGTAATTAATAATACAAATATAATAATATTATAGAAACGATAATATGCAAATAAATATTGACAGGTTTTTTTGATCATAATATAAATACATAGTTTAAAGTTTTTTTATAATTATAATTATATATGAATGAACACTTTTTAATAATGTTTTTGTTATGAATAATACATAACTAATAATATTATAGGAAGGATAATATACAAATAAATATATATAAATGTTTTTGATCATAATATAAATACATATTTTATAATATTTTTATAATAATAATTATATATGAATGAACACTTTTTAATAATGTTTTTGTTATGAATAATAAATATATAATAATATTATAGGAAGGATAATATACAAATAAATATATATAAATGTTTTTGATCATAATATAAATACATATTTTATAATATTTTTATAATAATAATTATATATGAATGAACACTTTTTAATAATGTTTTTGTTATTAATAATACATATATAATGATATTATAGGAAGGATAATATACAAATAAATATATATAAATGTTTTTGATCATAATATAAATACATATTTTAAAATATTTTTATAATTATAATTATATATGAATGAACACTTTTTAATAATGTTTTTAATAATAAAAATACATATATATTAATATTATAGTAAGGATAATATGCAATTAAATATTGACAGGTTTTTTTTATCATAATATAAATACATATTTTAAAATTTTTATATAAAAATAATTATATATGAATGAACACTTTTTAATGATGTTTTTGTTATTAATAATACATATATAATAATATTATAGGAAGGATAATATACAAATAAATATATATAAATGTTTTTGATCATAATATAAATACATATTTTATAATATTTTTATAATAATAATTTTATATGAATGAACACTTTTGAATAATGTTTTTGTTATTAATAATACATATATAATAATATTATAGGAAGGATAATATACAAATAAATATATATAAATGTTTTTGATCATAATATAAATACATATTTTATAATATTTTTATAATAATAATTATATATGAATGAACACTTTTTAGTAATGTTTTTGTAATTAATAATACAAATATAATAATATTATAGAAACGATAATATGCAAATAGATATTGACAGGTTTTTTTGAACATAATATAAATACATAGTTTAAAGTTTTTTTATAATAATAATTATATATGAATGAACACTTTTTAGTAATGTTTTTGTAATTAATAATACAAATATAATAATATTATAGAAACGATAATATGCAAATAAATATTGACAGGTTTTTTGATCATAATATAAATACATAGTTTAAAGTTTTTTTATAATTATAATTATATATGAATGAACACTTTTTAATAATGTTTTTGTTATGAATAATACATATATAATAATATTATAGAAAGGAAAATATACAAATAAATATATATAAATGTTTTTGATCATAATATAAATACATATTTTATAATATTTTTATAATATTAATAATATATGAATGAACACTTTTTAATAATGTTTTTGTTATTAATAATACATATATAATAATATTATAGGAAGGATAATATACAATTAAATATATATAAATGTTTTTGATCATAATATAAAAACATATTTTATAATATTTTTATAATAATAATTATATATGAATGAACACTTTTTAATAATGTTTTTGTTATTAATAATACATATATAATAATATTATAGGAAGGATAATATACAAATAAATATATATAAATGTTTTTGATCATAATATAAATACATATTTTATAATATTTTTATAATTATAATTATATATGAATGAACACTTTTTAATAATGTTTTTGTTATTAATAATACATATATAATAATATTATAGGAAGGATAATATACAAATAAATATATATAAATGTTTTTGATCATAATATAAATACATATTTTATAATATTTTTATAATAATAATTACATATGAATGAACACTTTTTAATAATGTTTTTGTTATTAATAATACATATATAATAATATTATAGGAAGGATAATATACAAATAAATATATATAAATGTTTTTAATCATAATATAAATACATATTTTATAATATTTTTTATAATTATAATTATATATGAATGAACACTTTTTAATAATGTTTTTAATAATAATAATACATATATATTAATATTATAGGAAGGATAATATGCAATTAAATATTGACAGGTTTTTTTTTATCATAATATAAATACATATTTTAAATCTTTTTATAATAATAATTATATATGAATGAACACTTTTTAGTAATGTTTTTGTAATTAATAATACAAATATAATAATATTAAAGAAACAATAATATGCAAATAAATATTGACAGGTTTTTTTGATCATAATATAAATACATAGTTTAAAGTTTTTTTATAATTATAATTATATATGAATGAACACTTTTTAATAATGTTTTTGTTATGAATAATACATATATAATAATATTATAGGAAGGATAATATACAAATAAATATATAAAAATGTTTTTGATCATAATATAAATACATATTTTATAATATTTTTATAATTATAATTATATATGAATGACCACTTTTTAATAATGTTTTTAATAATAATAATACATATATATTAATATTATAGTAAGGATAATATGCAATTAAATATTGACAGGTTTTTTTTATCATAATATAAATACATATTTTATAATTTTTATATAAAAATAATTATATATGAATGAACACTTTTTAATGATGTTTTTGTTATGAATAATACATATATAATAATATTATAGGAAGGATAATATACAAATAAATATATATAAATGTTTTTGATCATAATATAAATACATATTTTATAATATTTTTATAATAATAATTATATATAAATGAACACTTTTGAATAATGTTTTTGTTATTAATAATACATATATAATAATATTTTAGGAAGGATAATATACAAATAAATATATATAAATGTTTTTGATCATAATATAAATACATATTTTATAATATTTTTATAATAATAATTATATATGAATGAACACTTTTTAATAATGTTTTTGTTATTAATAATACATATATAATAATATTATAGGAAGGATAATATGCAAATAAATATTCACAGGTTTTTTTATCATAATATAAATACATATTTTAAAGTTTTTTATAATAATAATAATATATGAATGAACACTTTTTAGTAATGTTTTTGTAATTAAAAATACAAATATAATAATATTATAGAAACGATAATATGAAAATAAATATTGACAGGTTTTTTTGATCATAATATAAATACATAGTTTAAAGTTTTTTTATAATTATAATTATATATGAATGAACACTTTTTAATAATGTTTTTGTTATGAATAATACATATATAATAATATTATAGGAAGGATAATATACAAATAAATATATATAAATGTTTTTGATCATAATATAAATACATATTTTATAATATTTTTATAATAATAATTATATATGAATGAACACTTTTTAATAATGTTTTTGTTATTAATAATACATATATAATAATATTATAGGAAGGATAATATGCAAATAAATATTCACAGGTTTTTTTATCATAATATAAAACCATATATTAAAGTTTTTTATAATAATAATAATATATGAATGAACACTTTTTAGTAATGTTTTTGTAATTAATAATACAAATATAATAATATTATAGAAACGATAATATGCAAATAAATATTGACAGGTTTTTTTGATCATAATATAAATACATAGTTTAAAGTTTTTTTATAATTATAATTATATATGAATGAACACTTTTTAATAATGTTTTTGTTATGAATAATACATATATAATAATATTATAGGAAGGATAATATACAAATAAATATATATAAATGTTTTTAATCATAATATAAATACATATTTTATAATATTTTTATAATAATAATAATATATGAATGAACACTTTTTAATAATGTTTTTGTTATGAATAATACATATATAATAATATTATAGGAAGGATAATATACAAATAAATATATATAAATGTTTTTGATCATAATATAAATACATATTTTATAATATTTTTATAATAATAATTATATATGAATGAACACTTTTTAATAATGTTTTTGTTATTAATAATACATATATAATAATATTATAGGAAGGATAATATACAAATAAATATAGGTATATAAATGTTTTTGATCATAATATAAATACATATTTTATAATATTTTTATAATAATAATTATATATGAATGAACAATTTTTAATGATGTTTTTGTAATTAATAATACATATATAATAATATTATAGGAAGGATAATATGCAAATAAATATTCACAGTTTTTTTTATCATAATATAAATACATATTTAAAAGTTTTTTATAATAATAATTATATATGAATGAACACTTTTTAGTAATGTTTTTGTAATTAATAATACAAATATAATAATACTATAGAAACGATAATATGAAAATAAATATTGACAGGTTTTTTTGATCATAATATAAATACATAGTTTAAAGTTTTTTTATAATTATAATTATATATGAATGAACACTTTTTAATAATGTTTTTGTTATGAATAAAACATATATAATAATATTATAGGAAGGATAATATACAAATAAATATATAAAAATGTTTTTGATCATAATATAAATACATATTTTATAATATTTTTATAATTATAATTATATATGAATGAACACTTTTTAATAATGTTTTTAATAATAATAATACATATATATTAATATTATAGTAAGGATAATATGCAATTAAATATTGACAGGTTTTTTTTATCATAATATAAATACATATTTTATAATTTTTATATAAAAATAATTATATATGAATGAACACTTTTTAATGATGTTTTTGTTATTAATAATACATATATAATAATATTATAGGAAGGATAATATACAAATAAATATATATAAATGTTTTTGATCATAATATAAATACATATTTTATAATATTTTTATAATAATAATTACATATGAATGAACACTTTTTAATGATGTTTTTGTAATTAATAATACATATATAATAATATTATAGGAAGGATAATATGCAAATAAATATTCACAGTTTTTTTTATCATAATATAAATACATATTTAAAAGTTTTTTATAATAATAATTATATATGAATGAACACTTTTTTGTAATGTTTTTGTAATTAATAATACAAATATAATAATATTATAGAAACGATAATATGAAAATAAATATTGACAGGTTTTTTTGATCATAATATAAATACATAGTTTAAAGTTTTTTTATAATTATAATTATATATGAATGAACACTTTTTAATAATGTTTTTGTTATGAATAATACATATATAATAATATTATAGGAAGGATAATATACAAATAAATATATAAAAATGTTTTTGATCATAATATAAATACATATTTTATAATATTTTTATAATTATAATTATATATGAATGAACACTTTTTAATAATGTTTTTAATAATAATAATACATATATATTAATATTATAGTAAGGATAATATGCAATTAAATATTGACAGGTTTTTTTTTATCATAATATAAATACATATTTTATAATTTTTATATAAAAATAATTATATATGAATGAACACTTTTTAATGATGTTTTTGTTATTAATAATACATATATAATAATATTTTAGGAAGGATAATATACAAATAAATATATATAAATGTTTTTGATCATAATATAAATACATATTTTATAATATTTTTATAATAATAATTATATATGAATGAACACTTTTGAATAATGTTTTTGTTATTAATAATACATATTTAATAATATTATAGGAAGGATAATATACAAATAAATATATATAAATGTTTTTGATCATAATATAAATACATATTTTATAATATTTTTATAATAATAATTATATATGAATGAACACCTTTTAATAATGTTTTTGTTATTAATAATACATATATAATAATATTATAGGAAGGATAATATGCAAATTAATATTCACAGGTTTTTTTTATCATAATATAAATACATATTTTAAAGTTTTTTATAATAATAATAATATATGAATGAACACTTTTTAGTAATGTTTTTGTAATTAATAATCCAAATATAATAATATTATAGAAACGATAATATGCAAATAAATATTGACAGGTTTTTTTGATCATAATATAAATACATAGTTTAAAGTTTTTTTATAATTATAATTATATATGAATGAACACTTTTTAATAATGTTTTTGTTATGAATAATACATATATAATAATATTATAGGATGGATAATATACAAATAAATATATATAAATGTTTTTGATCATAATATAAATACATATTTTATAATAATTTTATAATAATAATAATATATGAATGAACACTTTTTAATAATGTTTTTGTTATTAATAATACATATATAATAATATTATAGAAACGATAATATGCAAATAAATATTGACAGGTTTTTTTGATCATAATATAAATACATAGTTTAAAGTTTTTTTATAATAATAATTATATATGAATGAACACTTTTTAGTAATGTTTTTGTAATTAATAATACAAATATAATAATATTATAGAAACGATAATATGCAAATAAATATTGACAGGTTTTTTTGATCATAATATAAATACATAGTTTAAAGTTTTTTTATAATTATAATTATATATGAATGAACACTTTTTAATAATGTTTTTGTTATGAATAATACATATATAATAATATTATAGGAAGGATAATATACAAATAAATATATATAAATGTTTTTGATCATAATATAAATACATATTTTATAATAATTTTATAATAATAATAATATATGAATGAACACTTTTTAATAATGTTTTTGTTATTAATAATACATATATAATAATATTATAGGAAGGATAATATACAAATAAATATATATATAAATGTTTTTGATCATAATATAAATACATATTTTATAATATTTTTATAATTATAATTATATATGAATGAACACTTTTTAATAATGTTTTTAATAATAATAATACATATATATTAATATTATAGTAAGGATAATATGCAATTAAATATTGACAGGTTTTTTTTTATCATAATATAAATACATATTTTATAATTTTTATATAAAAATAATTATATATGAATGAACACTTTTTAATAATGTTTTTGTTATGAATAATACATATATAATAATATTATAGGAAGGATAATATACAAATAAATATATATAAATGTTTTTGATCATAATATAAATACATATTTTATAATAATTTTATAATAATAATAATATATGAATGAACACTTTTTAATAATGTTTTTGTTATGAATAATACATATATAATAATATTATAGGAAGGATAATATACAAATAAATATATAAAAATGTTTTTGATCATAATATAAATACATATTTTATAATATTTTTATAATTATAATTATATATGAATGAACACTTTTTAATAATGTTTTTAATAATAATAATACATATATATTAATATTATAGTAAGGATAATATGCAATTAAATATTGACAGGTTTTTTTTTATCATAATATAAATACATATTTTATAATTTTTATATAAAAATAATTATATATGAATGAACACTTTTTAATGATGTTTTTGTTATTAATAATACATATATAATAATATTTTAGGAAGGATAATATACAAATAAATATATATAAATGTTTTTGATCATAATATAAATACATATTTTATAATATTTTTATAATAATAATTATATATGAATGAACACTTTTGAATAATGTTTTTGTTATTAATAATACATATTTAATAATATTATAGGAAGGATAATATACAAATAAATATATATAAATGTTTTTGATCATAATATAAATACATATTTTATAATATTTTTATAATAATAATTATATATGAATGAACACCTTTTAATAATGTTTTTGTTATTAATAATACATATATAATAATATTATAGGAAGGATAATATGCAAATTAATATTCACAGGTTTTTTTTATCATAATATAAATACATATTTTAAAGTTTTTTATAATAATAATAATATATGAATGAACACTTTTTAGTAATGTTTTTGTAATTAATAATCCAAATATAATAATATTATAGAAACGATAATATGCAAATAAATATTGACAGGTTTTTTTGATCATAATATAAATACATAGTTTAAAGTTTTTTTATAATTATAATTATATATGAATGAACACTTTTTAATAATGTTTTTGTTATGAATAATACATATATAATAATATTATAGGATGGATAATATACAAATAAATATATATAAATGTTTTTGATCATAATATAAATACATATTTTATAATAATTTTATAATAATAATAATATATGAATGAACACTTTTTAATAATGTTTTTGTTATTAATAATACATATATAATAATATTATAGAAACGATAATATGCAAATAAATATTGACAGGTTTTTTTGATCATAATATAAATACATAGTTTAAAGTTTTTTTATAATAATAATTATATATGAATGAACACTTTTTAGTAATGTTTTTGTAATTAATAATACAAATATAATAATATTATAGAAACGATAATATGCAAATAAATATTGACAGGTTTTTTTGATCATAATATAAATACATAGTTTAAAGTTTTTTTATAATTATAATTATATATGAATGAACACTTTTTAATAATGTTTTTGTTATTAATAATACATATATAATAATATTATAGGAAGGATAATATACAAATAAATATATATAAATGTTTTTGATCATAATATAAATACATATTTTATAATAATTTTATAATAATAATAATATATGAATGAACACTTTTTAATAATGTTTTTGTTATTAATAATACATATATAATAATATTATAGGAAGGATAATATACAAATAAATATATATATAAATGTTTTTGATCATAATATAAATACATATTTTATAATATTTTTATAATTATAATTATATATGAATGAACACTTTTTAATAATGTTTTTAATAATAATAATACATATATATTAATATTATAGTAAGGATAATATGCAATTAAATATTGACAGGTTTTTTTTTATCATAATATAAATACATATTTTATAATTTTTATATAAAAATAATTATATATGAATGAACACTTTTTAATAATGTTTTTGTTATGAATAATACATATATAATAATATTATAGGAAGGATAATATACAAATAAATATATATAAATGTTTTTGATCATAATATAAATACATATTTTATAATAATTTTATAATAATAATAATATATGAATGAACACTTTTTAATAATGTTTTTGTTATGAATAATACATATATAATAATATTATAGGAAGGATAATATACAAATAAATATATAAAAATGTTTTTGATCATAATATAAATACATATTTTATAATATTTTTATAATTATAATTATATATGAATGAACACTTTTTAATAATGTTTTTAATAATAATAATACATATATATTAATATTATAGTAAGGATAATATGCAATTAAATATTGACAGGTTTTTTTTTATCATAATATAAATACATATTTTATAATTTTTATATAAAAATAATTATATATGAATGAACACTTTTTAATGATGTTTTTGTTATTAATAATACATATATAATAATATTTTAGGAAGGATAATATACAAATAAATATATATAAATGTTTTTGATCATAATATAAATACATATTTTATAATATTTTTATAATAATAATTATATATGAATGAACACTTTTGAATAATGTTTTTGTTATTAATAATACATATTTAATAATATTATAGGAAGGATAATATACAAATAAATATATATAAATGTTTTTGATCATAATATAAATACATATTTTATAATATTTTTATAATAATAATTATATATGAATGAACACCTTTTAATAATGTTTTTGTTATTAATAATACATATATAATAATATTATAGGAAGGATAATATGCAAATTAATATTCACAGGTTTTTTTTATCATAATATAAATACATATTTTAAAGTTTTTTATAATAATAATAATATATGAATGAACACTTTTTAGTAATGTTTTTGTAATTAATAATCCAAATATAATAATATTATAGAAACGATAATATGCAAATAAATATTGACAGGTTTTTTTGATCATAATATAAATACATAGTTTAAAGTTTTTTTATAATTATAATTATATATGAATGAACACTTTTTAATAATGTTTTTGTTATGAATAATACATATATAATAATATTATAGGATGGATAATATACAAATAAATATATATAAATGTTTTTGATCATAATATAAATACATATTTTATAATAATTTAATAATAATAATAATATATGAATGAACACTTTTTAATAATGTTTTTGTTATTAATAATACATATATAATAATATTATAGAAACGATAATATGCAAATAAATATTGACAGGTTTTTTTGATCATAATATAAATACATAGTTTAAAGTTTTTTTATAATAATAATTATATATGAATGAACACTTTTTAGTAATGTTTTTGTAATTAATAATACAAATATAATAATATTATAGAAACGATAATATGCAAATAAATATTGACAGGTTTTTTTGATCATAATATAAATACATAGTTTAAAGTTTTTTTATAATTATAATTATATATGAATGAACACTTTTTAATAATGTTTTTGTTATGAATAATACATATATAATAATATTATAGGAAGGATAATATACAAATAAATATATATAAATGTTTTTGATCATAATATAAATACATATTTTATAATAATTTTATAATAATAATAATATATGAATGAACACTTTTTAATAATGTTTTTGTTATTAATAATACATATATAATAATATTATAGGAAGGATAATATACAAATAAATATATATATAAATGTTTTTGATCATAATATAAATACATATTTTATAATATTTTTATAATAATAATTATATATGAATGAACACTTTTTAAGTTTTTGTTATTAATAATACATATATAATAATATTATAGGAAGGATAATATGCAAATAAATATTCACAGGTTTTTTTATCATAATATAAATACATATTTTAAAGTTTTTTATAATAATAATAATATATGAATGAACACTTTTAGTAATGTTTTTGTAATTAATAATACAAATATAATAATATTATAGAAACGATAATATGCAAATAAATATTGACAGGTTTTTTTGATCATAATATAAATACATAGTTTAAAGTTTTTTTATAATAATAATTATATATGAATGAACACTTTTTAGTAATGTTTTTGTAATTAATAATAATTTAATTGCATATTATCCTTCCTATAATATTATTATATATGTATTATTAATTACAAAAACATCATTAAAAAGTGTTCATTCATATATAATTATTATTATAAAAATATTATAAAATATGTATTTATATTATGATCAAAAACATTTATATATATTTATTTGTATATTATCCTTCCTATAATATTATTATATATGTATTATTAATAACAAAAACATTATTAAAAAGTGTTCATTCATATATAATATTATTATAAAAATATTATAAAATATGTATTTATATTATGATCAAAAACATTTATATATATTTATTTGTATATTATCCTTCCTATAATATTATTATATATGTATTATTCATAACAAAAACATTATTAAAAAGTGTTCATTCATATATTATTATTATTATAAAAATATTATAAAATATGTTTTTATATTATGATCAAAAACATTTATATATATTTATTTGTATATTATCCTTCCTATAATATTATTATATATGTATTATTCATAACAAAAACATTATTAAAAAGTGTTCATTCATATATAATTATAATTATAAAAAAAACTTTAAACTATGTATTTATATTATGATCAAAAAAACCTGTCAATATTTATTTGCATATTATCGTTTCTATAATATTATTATATTTGTATTATTAATTACAAAAACATTACTAAAAAGTGTTCATTCATATATAATTATTATTATAAAAAAACTTTAAACTATGTATTTATATTATGATCAAAAAAACCTGTCAATATGTATTTGCATATTATCGTTTCTATAATATTATTATATTTGTATTATTAATTACAAAAACATTACTAAAAAGTGTTCATTCATATATTATTATTATTATAAAAAACTTTAAAATATGTATTTATATTATGATAAAAAAACCTGTGAATATTTATTTGCATATTATCCTTCCTATAATATTATTATATATGTATTATTTATAACAAAAACATTATTAAAAAGTGTTCATTCATATATAATTATTATTATAAAAATATTATAAAATATGTATTTATATTATGATCAAAAACATTTATATATATTTATTTGTATATTATCCTTCCAAAAAAAACCTGTCAATATTTATTTGCATATTATCGTTTCTATAATATTATTATATTTGTATTATTAATTACAAAAACATTACTAAAAAGTGTTCATTCATATATAATTATTATTATAAAAAAACTTTAAACTATGTATTTATATTATGATCAAAAAAACCTGTCAATATTTATTTGCATATTATCGTTTCTATAATATTATTATATATGTATTATTAATAACAAAAACATTATTAAAAAGTGTTCATTCATATATTATTATTATTATAAAATTATTATAAAATATGTATTTATATTATGATCAAAAACATTTATATATATTTATTTGTATATTATCCTTCCTATAATATTATTATATATGTATTATTCATAACAAAAACATTATTAAAAAGTGTTCATTCATATATAATTATTATTATAAAATTATTATAAAATATGTATTTATATTATGATCAAAAACATTTAAATATATTTATTTGTATATTATCCTTCCTATAATATTATTATATTTGTATTATTAATTACAAAAACATTACTAAAAAGTGTTCATTCATATATAATTATTATTATAAAAAAACTTTAAACTATGTATTTATATTATGATCAAAAAAACCTGTCAATATTTATTTGCATATTATCGTTTCTATAATATTATTATATATGTATTATTAATAACAAAAACATTATTAAAAGTGTTCATTCATATATTATTATTATTATAAAATTATTATAAAATATGTATTTATATTATGATCAAAAACATTTATATATATTTATTTGTATATTATCCTTCCTATAATATTATTATATATGTATTATTCATAACAAAAACATTATTAAAAAGTGTTCATTCATATATAATTATAATTATAAAAAAACTTTAAACTATGTATTTATATTATGATCAAAAAAACCTGTCAATATTTATTTGCATATTATCGTTTCTATAATATTATTATATTTGGATTATTAATTACAAAAACATTACTAAAAAGTGTTCATTCATATATTATTATTATTATAAAAAACTTTAAAATATGTATTTATATTATGATAAAAAAACCTGAGAATATTTATTTGCATATTATCCTTCCTATAATATTATTATATATGTATTATTAATAACAAAAACATTATTAAAAGGTGTTCATTCATATATAATTATTATTATAAAAATATTATAAAATATGTATTTATATTATGATCAAAAACATTTATATATATTTATTTGTATATTATCCTTCCTATAATATTATTATATATGTATTATTAATAACAAAAACATTATTCAAAAGTGTTCATTCATATATAATTATTATTATAAAAATATTATAAAATATGTATTTATATTATAATCAAAAACATTTATATATATTTATTTGTATATTATCCTTCCTATAATATTATTAGATATGTATTATTAATAACAAAAACATCATTAAAAAGTGTTCATTCATATATAATTATTTTTATATAAAAATTATAAAATATGTATTTATATTATGATAAAAAAACCTGTCAATATTTAATTGCATATTATCCTTACTATAATATTAATATATATGTATTATTATTATTAAAAACATTATTAAAAAGTGTTCATTCATATATAATTATAATTATAAAAATATTATAAAATATGTATTTATATTATGATCAAAAACATTTTTATATATTTATTTGTATATTATCCTTCCTATAATATTATTATATATGTATTATTCATAACAAAAACATTATTAAAAAGTGTTCATTCATATATAATTATAATTATAAAAAAACTTTAAACTATGTATTTATATTATGATCAAAAAAACCTGTCAATATTTATTTTCATATTATCGTTTCTATAATATTATTATATTTGTATTATTAATTACAAAAACATTACTAAAAAGTGTTCATTCATATATAATTATTATTATAAAAAACTTTTAATTATGTATTTATATTATGATAAAAAAAAACTGTGAATATTTATTTGCATATTATCCTTCCTATAATATTATTATATATGTATTATTAATTACAAAAACATCATTAAAAAGTGTTCATTCATATATAATTATTATTATAAAAATATTATAAAATATGTATTTATATTATGATCAAAAACATTTATATATATTTATTTGTATATTATCCTTCCTATAATATTATTATATATGTATTATTAATAACAAAAACATCATTAAAAAGTGTTCATTCATATATAATTATTTTTATATAAAAATTATAAAATATGTATTTATATTATGATAAAAAAAACCTGTCAATATTTAATTGCATATTATCCTTACTATAATATTAATATATATGTATTATTATTATTAAAAACATTATTAAAAAGTGTTCATTCATATATAATTATAATTATAAAAATATTATAAAATATGTATTTATATTATGATCAAAAACATTTTTATATATTTATTTGTATATTATCCTTCCTATAATATTATTATATATGTATAATTCATAACAAAAACATTATTAAAAAGTGTTCATTCATATATAATTATAATTATAAAAAAACTTTAAACTATGTATTTATATTATGATCAAAAAAACCTGTCAATATTTATTTGCATATTATTGTTTCTTTAATATTATTATATTTGTATTATTAATTACAAAAACATTACTAAAAAGTGTTCATTTATATATAATTATTATTATAAAAAGATTTAAAATATGTATTTATATTATGATAAAAAAAACCTGTCAATATTTAATTGCATATTATCCTTCCTATAATATTATTATATATGTATTATTATTATTAAAAACATTATTAAAAAGTGTTCATTCATATATAATTATAATTATAAAAAATATTATAAAATATGTATTTATATTATGATCAAAAACATTTATATATATTTATTTGTATATTATCCTTCCTATAATATTATTATATATGTATTATTAATAACAAAAACATTATTAAAAAGTGTTCATTCATATATAATTATTATTATAAAAATATTATAAAATATGTATTTATATTATGATCAAAAACATTTATATAAAATATTTATTTGTATATTATCCTTCCTATAATATTATTATATATGTATTATTAATAACAAAAACATTATTAAAAAGTGTTCATTCATATATAATTATAATTATAAAAATATTATAAAATATGTATTTATATTATGATCAAAAACATTAATATATATTTATTTGTATATTATCCTTCCTATAATATTATTATATATGTATTATTAATAACAAAAACATTATTAAAAAGTGTTCATTCATATATAATTATTATTATAAAAATATTATAAAATATGTATTTATATTATGATCAAAAACATTTATATATATTTATTTGTATATTATCCTTCCTATAATATTATTATATATGTATTATTCATAACAAAAACATTATTAAAAAGTGTTCATTCATATATAATTATAATTATAAAAAAACTTTAAACTATGTATTTATATTATGATCAAAAAACCTGTCAATATTTATTTGCATATTATCGTTTCTATAATATTATTATATTTGTATTATTAATTACAAAAACATTACTAAAAAGTGTTCATTCATATATAATTATTATTATAAAAAAACTTTAAACTATGTATTTATATTATGTTCAAAAAAACCTGTCAATATCTATTTGCATATTATCGTTTCTATAATATTATTATATTTGTATTATTAATTACAAAAACATTACTAAAAAGTGTTCATTCATATATAATTATTATTATAAAAAACTTTAAAATATGTATTTATATTATGATAAAAAAAACCTGTCAATATTTAATTGCATATTATCCTTACTATAATATTAATATATATGTATTATTATTATTAAAAACATTATTAAAAAGTGTTCATTCATATATAATTATAATTATAAAAATATTATAAAATATGTATTTATATTATGATCAAAAACATTTTTATATATTTATTTGTATATTATCCTTCCTATAATATTATTATATATGTATTATTCATAACAAAAACATTATTAAAAAGTGTTCATTCATATATAATTATAATTATAAAAAAACTTTAAACTATGTATTTATATTATGATCAAAAAAACCTGTCAATATTTATTTTCATATTATCGTTTCTATAATATTATTATATTTGTATTATTAATTACAAAAACATTACTAAAAAGTGTTCATTCATATATAATTATTATTATAAAAAACTTTTAAATATGTATTTATATTATGATAAAAAAAAACTGTGAATATTTATTTGCATATTATCCTTCCTATAATATTATTATATATGTATTATTAATTACAAAAACATCATTAAAAAGTGTTCATTCATATATAATTATTATTATAAAAATATTATAAAATATGTATTTATATTATGATCAAAACATTTATATATATTTATTTGTATATTATCCTTCCTATAATATTATTATATATGTATTATTAATAACAAAAACATCATTAAAAAGTGTTCATTCATATATAATTTTTTTTATATAAAAATTATAAAATATGTATTTATATTATGATAGAAAAAACCTGTCAATATTTAATTGCATATTATCCTTACTATAATATTAATATATATGTATTATTATTATTAAAAACATTATTAAAAAGTGTTCATTCATATATAATTATAATTATAAAAATATTATAAAATATGTATTTATATTATGATCAAAAACATTTTTATATATTTATTTGTATATTATCCTTCCTATAATATTATTATAAATATATTATTTATAACAAAAACATTATTAAAAAGTGTTCATTCATATATAATTATAATTATAAAAAAACTTTAAACTATGTATTTATATTATGATCAAAAAAACCTGTCAATATTTATTTTCATATTATCGTTTCTATAATATTATTATATATGTATTATTAATTACAAAAACATCATTAAAAAGTGTTCATTCATATATAATTATTATTATAAAAATATTATAAAATATGTATTTATATTATGATCAAAAACATTTATATATATTTATTTGTATATTATCCTTCCTATAATATTATTATATATGTATTATTAATAACAAAAACATCATTAAAAAGTGTTCATTCATATATAATTATTTTTATATAAAAATTATAAAATATGTATTTATATTATGATAAAAAAAACCTGTCAATATTTAATTGCATATTATCCTTACTATAATATTAATATATATGTATTATTATTATTAAAAACATTATTAAAAAGTGTTCATTCATATATAATTATAATTATAAAAATATTATAAAATATGTATTTATATTATGATCAAAAACATTTTTATATATTTATTTGTATATTATCCTTCCTATAATATTATTATATATGTATAATTCATAACAAAAACATTATTAAAAAGTGTTCATTCATATATAATTATAATTATAAAAAAACTTTAAACTATGTATTTATATTATGATCAAAAAAACCTGTCAATATTTATTTGCATATTATTGTTTCTTTAATATTATTATATTTGTATTATTAATTACAAAAACATTACTAAAAAGTGTTCATTTATATATAATTATTATTATAAAAAGATTTAAAATATGTATTTATATTATGATAAAAAAAACCTGTCAATATTTAATTGCATATTATCCTTCCTATAATATTATTATATATGTATTATTATTATTAAAAACATTATTAAAAAGTGTTCATTCATATATAATTATAATTATAAAAAATATTATAAAATATGTATTTATATTATGATCAAAAACATTTATATATATTTATTTGTATATTATCCTTCCTATAATATTATTATATATGTATTATTAATAACAAAAACATTATTAAAAAGTGTTCATTCATATATAATTATTATTATAAAAATATTATAAAATATGTATTTATATTATGATCAAAAACATTTATATAAAATATTTATTTGTATATTATCCTTCCTATAATATTATTATATATGTATTATTAATAACAAAAACATTATTAAAAAGTGTTCATTCATATATAATTATAATTATAAAAATATTATAAAATATGTATTTATATTATGATCAAAAACATTAATATATATTTATTTGTATATTATCCTTCCTATAATATTATTATATATGTATTATTAATAACAAAAACATTATTAAAAAGTGTTCATTCATATATAATTATTATTATAAAAATATTATAAAATATGTATTTATATTATGATCAAAAACATTTATATATATTTATTTGTATATTATCCTTCCTATAATATTATTATATATGTATTATTCATAACAAAAACATTATTAAAAAGTGTTCATTCATATATAATTATAATTATAAAAAAACTTTAAACTATGTATTTATATTATGATCAAAAAACCTGTCAATATTTATTTGCATATTATCGTTTCTATAATATTATTATATTTGTATTATTAATTACAAAAACATTACTAAAAAGTGTTCATTCATATATAATTATTATTATAAAAAAACTTTAAACTATGTATTTATATTATGTTCAAAAAAACCTGTCAATATCTATTTGCATATTATCGTTTCTATAATATTATTATATTTGTATTATTAATTACAAAAACATTACTAAAAAGTGTTCATTCATATATAATTATTATTATAAAAAACTTTAAAATATGTATTTATATTATGATAAAAAAAACCTGTCAATATTTAATTGCATATTATCCTTACTATAATATTAATATATATGTATTATTATTATTAAAAACATTATTAAAAAGTGTTCATTCATATATAATTATAATTATAAAAATATTATAAAATATGTATTTATATTATGATCAAAAACATTTTTATATATTTATTTGTATATTATCCTTCCTATAATATTATTATATATGTATTATTCATAACAAAAACATTATTAAAAAGTGTTCATTCATATATAATTATAATTATAAAAAAACTTTAAACTATGTATTTATATTATGATCAAAAAAACCTGTCAATATTTATTTTCATATTATCGTTTCTATAATATTATTATATTTGTATTATTAATTACAAAAACATTACTAAAAAGTGTTCATTCATATATAATTATTATTATAAAAAACTTTTAAATATGTATTTATATTATGATAAAAAAAAACTGTGAATATTTATTTGCATATTATCCTTCCTATAATATTATTATATATGTATTATTAATTACAAAAACATCATTAAAAAGTGTTCATTCATATATAATTATTATTATAAAAATATTATAAAATATGTATTTATATTATGATCAAAACATTTATATATATTTATTTGTATATTATCCTTCCTATAATATTATTATATATGTATTATTAATAACAAAAACATCATTAAAAAGTGTTCATTCATATATAATTTTTTTTATATAAAAATTATAAAATATGTATTTATATTATGATAGAAAAAACCTGTCAATATTTAATTGCATATTATCCTTACTATAATATTAATATATATGTATTATTATTATTAAAAACATTATTAAAAAGTGTTCATTCATATATAATTATAATTATAAAAATATTATAAAATATGTATTTATATTATGATCAAAAACATTTTTATATATTTATTTGTATATTATCCTTCCTATAATATTATTATAAATATATTATTTATAACAAAAACATTATTAAAAAGTGTTCATTCATATATAATTATAATTATAAAAAAACTTTAAACTATGTATTTATATTATGATCAAAAAAACCTGTCAATATTTATTTTCATATTATCGTTTCTATAATATTATTATATTTGTATTATTAATTACAAAAACATTACTAAAAAGTGTTCATTCATATATAATTATTATTATAAAAAACTTTTAAATATGTATTTATATTATGATAAAAAAAACCTGTCAATATTTAATTGCATATTATCCTTCCTATAATATTATTATATATGTATTATTATTATTAAAAACATTATTAAAAAGTGTTCATTCATATATAATTATAATTATAAAAAATATTATAAAATATGTATTTATATTATGATCAAAAACATTTATATATATTTATTTGTATATTATCCTTCCTATAATATTATTATATATGTATTATTAATAACAAAAACATTATTAAAAAGTGTTCATTCATATATAATTATTATTATAAAAATATTATAAAATATGTATTTATATTATGATCAAAAACATTTATATATATTTATTTGTATATTATCCTTCCTATAATATTATTATATGTATTATTAATAACAAAAACATTATTAAAAAGTGTTCATTCATATATAATTATAATTATAAAAATATTATAAAATATGTATTTATATTATGATCAAAAACATTAATATATATTTATTTGTATATTATCCTTCCTATAATATTATTATATATGTATTATTAATAACAAAAACATTATTAAAAAGTGTTCATTCATATATAATTATTATTATAAAAATATTATAAAATATGTATTTATATTATGATCAAAAACATTTATATATATTTATTTGTATATTATCCTTCCTATAATATTATTATATATGTATTATTCATAACAAAAACATTATTAAAAAGTGTTCATTCATATATAATTATAATTATAAAAAAACTTTAAACTATGTATTTATATTATGATCAAAAAACCTGTCAATATTTATTTGCATATTATCGTTTCTATAATATTATTATATTTGTATTATTAATTACAAAAACATTACTAAAAAGTGTTCATTCATATATAATTATTATTATAAAAAAACTTTAAACTATGTATTTATATTATGTTCAAAAAAACCTGTCAATATCTATTTGCATATTATCGTTTCTATAATATTATTATATTTGTATTATTAATTACAAAAACATTACTAAAAAGTGTTCATTCATATATAATTATTATTATAAAAAACTTTAAAATATGTATTTATATTATGATAAAAAAAACCTGTCAATATTTAATTGCATTATCCTTACTATAATATTAATATATATGTATTATTATTATTAAAAACATTATTAAAAAGTGTTCATTCATATATAATTATAATTATAAAAATATTATAAAATATGTATTTATATTATGATCAAAAACATTTTTATATATTTATTTGTATATTATCCTTCCTATAATATTATTATATATGTATTATTCATAACAAAAACATTATTAAAAAGTGTTCATTCATATATAATTATAATTATAAAAAAACTTTAAACTATGTATTTATATTATGATCAAAAAAACCTGTCAATATTTATTTTCATATTATCGTTTCTATAATATTATTATATTTGTATTATTAATTACAAAAACATTACTAAAAAGTGTTCATTCATATATAATTATTATTATAAAAAACTTTTAAATATGTATTTATATTATGATAAAAAAAAACTGTGAATATTTATTTGCATATTATCCTTCCTATAATATTATTATATATGTATTATTAATTACAAAAACATCATTAAAAAGTGTTCATTCATATATAATTATTATTATAAAAATATTATAAAATATGTATTTATATTATGATCAAAACATTTATATATATTTATTTGTATATTATCCTTCCTATAATATTATTATATATGTATTATTAATAACAAAAACATCATTAAAAAGTGTTCATTCATATATAATTTTTTTTATATAAAAATTATAAAATATGTATTTATATTATGATAGAAAAAACCTGTCAATATTTAATTGCATATTATCCTTACTATAATATTAATATATATGTATTATTATTATTAAAAACATCATTAAAAAGTGTTCATTCATATATAATTATTATTATAAAAATATTATAAAATATGTATTTATATTATGATCAAAAACATTTTTATATATTTATTTGTATATTATCCTTCCTATAATATTATTATAAATATATTATTTATAACAAAAACATTATTAAAAAGTGTTCATTCATATATAATTATAATTATAAAAAAACTTTAAACTATGTATTTATATTATTATCAAAAAAACCTGTCAATATTTATTTTCATATTATCGTTTCTATAATATTATTATATTTGTATTATTAATTACAAAAACATTACTAAAAAGTGTTCATTCATATATAATTATTATTATAAAAAACTTTTAAATATGTATTTATATTATGATAAAAAAAACTGTGAATATTTATTTGAATATTATCCTTCCTATAATATTATTATATATGTATTATTAATTACAAAAACATCATTAAAAAGTGTTCATTCATATATAATTATTATTATAAAAATATTATAAAATATGTATTTATATTATGATCAAAAACATTTATATACCTATATTTATTTGTATATTATCCTTCCTATAATATTATTATATATGTATTATTAATAACAAAAACATTATTAAAAAGTGTTCATTCATATATAATTATTATTATAAAAATATTATAAAATATGTATTTATATTATGATCAAAAACATTTGTATATATTTATTTGTATATTATCCTTCCTATAATATTATTATATATGTATTATTCATAACAAAAACATTATTAAAAAGTGTTCATTCACATATTATTATTATTATAAAAATATTATAAAATATGTATTTATATTATGATCAAAAACATTTATATATATTTATTTGTATATTATCCTTCCTATAATATTATTATATATGTATTATTCATAACAAAAACATTATTAAAAAGTGTTCATTCATATATAATTATAATTATAAAAAAACTTTAAACTATGTATTTATATTATGATCAAAAAAACCTGTCAATATTTATTTGCATATTATCGTTTCTATAATATTATTATATTTGTATTATTATTTACAAAAACATTACTAAAAAGTGTTCATTCATATATTATTATTATTATAAAAAACTTTAAAATATGTATTTATATTATGATAAAAAAACCTGTGAATATTTATTTGCATATTATCCTTCCTATAATATTATTATATATGTATTATTAATAACAAAAACATTATTAAAAAGTGTTCATTCATATATAATTATTATTATAAAAATATTATAAAATATGTATTTTTATTATGATCAAAAACATTTATATATATTTATTTGTATATTATCCTTCCTATAATATTAGTATATATGTATTATTAATAACAAAAACATTATTCAAAAGTGTTCATTCATATATAATTATTATTATAAAAATATTATAAAATATGTATTTATATTATGATCAAAAACATTTATATATATTTATTTGTATATTATCCTTCCTATAATATTATTATATATGTATTATTCATAACAAAAACATTATTAAAAAGTGTTCATTCATATATAATTATAATTATAAAAAAACTTTAAACTATGTATTTATATTATGATCAAAAAAACCTGTCAATATTTAATTGCATATTATCCTTCCTATAATATTATTATATATGTATTATTATTATTAAAAACATTATTAAAAAGTGTTCATTCATATATAATTATAATTATAAAAAATATTATAAAATATGTATTTATATTATGATCAAAAACATTTATATATATTTATTTGTATATTATCCTTCCTATAATATTATTATATATGTATTATTAATAACAAAAACATCATTAAAAAGTGTTCATTCATATATAATTATTTTTATATAAAAATTATAAAATATGTATTTATATTATGATAAAAAAACCTGTCAATATTTAATTGCATATTATCCTTACTATAATATTAATATATATGTATTATTATTATTAAAAACATTATTAAAAAGTGTTCATTCATATATAATTATAATTATAAAAATATTATAAAATATGTATTTATATTATGATCAAAAACATTTTTATATATTTATTTGTATATTATCCTTCCTATAATATTATTATATATGTATTATTCATAACAAAAACATTATTAAAAAGTGTTCATTCATATATAATTATAATTATAAAAAAACTTTAAACTATGTATTTATATTATGATCAAAAAAACCTGTCAATATTTATTTTCATATTATCGTTTCTATAATATTATTATATTTGTATTATTAATTACAAAAACATTACTAAAAAGTGTTCATTCATATATAATTATTATTATAAAAAACTTTTAATTATGTATTTATATTATGATAAAAAAAAACTGTGAATATTTATTTGCATATTATCCTTCCTATAATATTATTATATATGTATTATTAATTACAAAAACATCATTAAAAAGTGTTCATTCATATATAATTATTATTATAAAAATATTATAAAATATGTATTTATATTATGATCAAAAACATTTATATATATTTATTTGTATATTATCCTTCCTATAATATTATTATATATGTATTATTAATAACAAAAACATCATTAAAAAGTGTTCATTCATATATAATTATTTTTATATAAAAATTATAAAATATGTATTTATATTATGATAAAAAAAACCTGTCAATATTTAATTGCATATTATCCTTACTATAATATTAATATATATGTATTATTATTATTAAAAACATTATTAAAAAGTGTTCATTCATATATAATTATAATTATAAAAATATTATAAAATATGTATTTATATTATGATCAAAAACATTTTTATATATTTATTTGTATATTATCCTTCCTATAATATTATTATATATGTATAATTCATAACAAAAACATTATTAAAAAGTGTTCATTCATATATAATTATAATTATAAAAAAACTTTAAACTATGTATTTATATTATGATCAAAAAAACCTGTCAATATTTATTTGCATATTATTGTTTCTTTAATATTATTATATTTGTATTATTAATTACAAAAACATTACTAAAAAGTGTTCATTTATATATAATTATTATTATAAAAAGATTTAAAATATGTATTTATATTATGATAAAAAAAACCTGTCAATATTTAATTGCATATTATCCTTCCTATAATATTATTATATATGTATTATTATTATTAAAAACATTATTAAAAAGTGTTCATTCATATATAATTATAATTATAAAAAATATTATAAAATATGTATTTATATTATGATCAAAAACATTTATATATATTTATTTGTATATTATCCTTCCTATAATATTATTATATATGTATTATTAATAACAAAAACATTATTAAAAAGTGTTCATTCATATATAATTATTATTATAAAAATATTATAAAATATGTATTTATATTATGATCAAAAACATTTATATATATTTATTTGTATATTATCCTTCCTATAATATTATTATATATGTATTATTAATAACAAAAACATTATTAAAAAGTGTTCATTCATATATAATTATAATTATAAAAATATTATAAAATATGTATTTATATTATGATCAAAAACATTAATATATATTTATTTGTATATTATCCTTCCTATAATATTATTATATATGTATTATTAATAACAAAAACATTATTAAAAAGTGTTCATTCATATATAATTATTATTATAAAAATGTTATAAAATATGTATTTATATTATGATCAAAAACATTTATATATATTTATTTGTATATTATCCTTCCTATAATATTATTATATATGTATTATTCATAACAAAAACATTATTAAAAAGTGTTCATTCATATATAATTATAATTATAAAAAAACTTTAAACTATGTATTTATATTATGATCAAAAAACCTGTCAATATTTATTTGCATATTATCGTTTCTATAATATTATTATATTTGTATTATTAATTACAAAAACATTACTAAAAAGTGTTCATTCATATATAATTATTATTATAAAAAAACTTTAAACTATGTATTTATATTATGTTCAAAAAAACCTGTCAATATCTATTTGCATATTATCGTTTCTATAATATTATTATATTTGTATTATTAATTACAAAAACATTACTAAAAAGTGTTCATTCATATATAATTATTATTATAAAAAACTTTAAAATATGTATTTATATTATGATAAAAAAAACCTGTCAATATTTAATTGCATACTATCCTTACTATAATATTAATATATATGTATTATTATTATTAAAAACATTATTAAAAAGTGTTCATTCATATATAATTATAATTATAAAAATATTATAAAATATGTATTTATATTATGATCAAAAACATTTTTATATATTTATTTGTATATTATCCTTCCTATAATATTATTATATATGTATTATTCATAACAAAAACATTATTAAAAAGTGTTCATTCATATATAATTATAATTATAAAAAAACTTTAAACTATGTATTTATATTATGATCAAAAAAACCTGTCAATATTTATTTTCATATTATCGTTTCTATAATATTATTATATTTGTATTATTAATTACAAAAACATTACTAAAAAGTGTTCATTCATATATAATTATTATTATAAAAAACTTTTAAATATGTATTTATATTATGATAAAAAAAAACTGTGAATATTTATTTGCATATTATCCTTCCTATAATATTATTATATATGTATTATTAATTACAAAAACATCATTAAAAAGTGTTCATTCATATATAATTATTATTATAAAAATATTATAAAATATGTATTTATATTATGATCAAAACATTTATATATATTTATTTGTATATTATCCTTCCTATAATATTATTATATATGTATTATTAATAACAAAAACATCATTAAAAAGTGTTCATTCATATATAATTTTTTTTATATAAAAATTATAAAATATGTATTTATATTATGATAGAAAAAACCTGTCAATATTTAATTGCATATTATCCTTACTATAATATTAATATATATGTATTATTATTATTAAAAACATTATTAAAAAGTGTTCATTCATATATAATTATAATTATAAAAATATTATAAAATATGTATTTATATTATGATCAAAAACATTTTTATATATTTATTTGTATATTATCCTTCCTATAATATTATTATAAATATATTATTTATAACAAAAACATTATTAAAAAGTGTTCATTCATATATAATTATAATTATAAAAAAACTTTAAACTATGTATTTATATTATGATCAAAAAAACCTGTCAATATTTATTTTCATATTATCGTTTCTATAATATTATTATATTTGTATTATTAATTACAAAAACATTACTAAAAAGTGTTCATTCATATATAATTATTATTATAAAAAACTTTTAAATATGTATTTATATTATGATAAAAAAAACTGTGAATATTTATTTGCATATTATCCTTCCTATAATATTATTATATATGTATTATTAATTACAAAAACATCATTAAAAAGTGTTCATTCATATATAATTATTATTATAAAAATATTATAAAATATGTATTTATATTATGATCAAAAACATTTATATACCTATATTTATTTGTATATTATCCTTCCTATAATATTATTATATATGTATTATTAATAACAAAAACATTATTAAAAAGTGTTCATTCATATATAATTATTATTATAAAAATATTATAAAATATGTATTTATATTATGATCAAAAACATTTGTATATATTTATTTGTATATTATCCTTCCTATAATATTATTATATATGTATTATTCATAACAAAAACATTATTAAAAAGTGTTCATTCATATATTATTATTATTATAAAAATATTATAAAATATGTATTTATATTATGATCAAAAACATTTATATATATTTATTTGTATATTATCCTTCCTATAATATTATTATATATGTATTATTCATAACAAAAACATTATTAAAAAGTGTTCATTCATATATAATTATAATTATAAAAAAACTTTAAACTATGTATTTATATTATGATCAAAAAAACCTGTCAATATTTATTTGCATATTATCGTTTCTATAATATTATTATATTTGTATTATTATTTACAAAAACATTACTAAAAAGTGTTCATTCATATATTATTATTATTATAAAAAACTTTAAAATATGTATTTATATTATGATAAAAAAACCTGTGAATATTTATTTGCATATTATCCTTCCTATAATATTATTATATATGTATTATTAATAACAAAAACATTATTAAAAAGTGTTCATTCATATATAATTATTATTATAAAAATATTATAAAATATGTATTTTTATTATGATCAAAAACATTTATATATATTTATTTGTATATTATCCTTCCTATAATATTAGTATATATGTATTATTAATAACAAAAACATTATTCAAAAGTGTTCATTCATATATAATTATTATTATAAAAATATTATAAAATATGTATTTATATTATGATCAAAAACATTTATATATATTTATTTGTATATTATCCTTCCTATAATATTATTATATATGTATTATTCATAACAAAAACATTATTAAAAAGTGTTCATTCATATATAATTATAATTATAAAAAAACTTTAAACTATGTATTTATATTATGATCAAAAAAACCTGTCAATATTTAATTGCATATTATCCTTCCTATAATATTATTATATATGTATTATTATTATTAAAAACATTATTAAAAAGTGTTCATTCATATATAATTATAATTATAAAAAATATTATAAAATATGTATTTATATTATGATCAAAAACATTTATATATATTTATTTGTATATTATCCTTCCTATAATATTATTATATATGTATTATTAATAACAAAAACAATATTAAAAAGTGTTCATTCATATATAATTATTATTATAAAAATATTATAAAATATGTATTTTTATTATGATCAAAAACATTTATATATATTTATTTGTATATTATCCTTCCTATAATATTATTATATATGTATTATTAATAACAAAAACATTATTAAAAAGTGTTCATTCATATATAATTATAATTATAAAAATATTATAAAATATGTATTTATATTATGATCAAAAACATTAATATATATTTATTTGTATATTATCCTTCCTATAATATTATTATATATGTATTATTAATAACAAAAACATTATTAAAAAGTGTTCATTCATATATAATTATTATTATAAAAATATTATAAAATATGTATTTATATTATGATCAAAAACATTTATATATATTTATTTGTATATTATCCTTCCTATAATATTATTATATATGTATTATTCATAACAAAAACATTATTAAAAAGTGTTCATTCATATATAATTATAATTATAAAAAAACTTTAAACTATGTATTTATATTATGATCAAAAAACCTGTCAATATTTATTTGCATATTATCGTTTCTATAATATTATTATATTTGTATTATTAATTACAAAAACATTACTAAAAAGTGTTCATTCATATATAATTATTATTATAAAAAAACTTTAAACTATGTATTTATATTATGTTCAAAAAAACCTGTCAATATCTATTTGCATATTATCGTTTCTATAATATTATTATATTTGTATTATTAATTACAAAAACATTACTAAAAAGTGTTCATTCATATATAATTATTATTATAAAAAACTTTAAAATATGTATTTATATTATGATAAAAAAAACCTGTCAATATTTAATTGCATATTATCCTTACTATAATATTAATATATATGTATTATTATTATTAAAAACATTATTAAAAAGTGTTCATTCATATATAATTATAATTATAAAAATATTATAAAATATGTATTTATATTATGATCAAAAACATTTTTATATATTTATTTGTATATTATCCTTCCTATAATATTATTATATATGTATTATTCATAACAAAAACATTATTAAAAAGTGTTCATTCATATATAATTATAATTATAAAAAAACTTTAAACTATGTATTTATATTATGATCAAAAAAACCTGTCAATATTTATTTTCATATTATCGTTTCTATAATATTATTATATTTGTATTATTAATTACAAAAACATTTCTAAAAAGTGTTCATTCATATATAATTATTATTATAAAAAACTTTTAAATATGTATTTATATTATGATAAAAAAAAACTGTGAATATTTATTTGCATATTATCCTTCCTATAATATTATTATATATGTATTATTAATTACAAAAACATCATTAAAAAGTGTTCATTCATATATAATTATTATTATAAAAATATTATAAAATATGTATTTATATTATGATTAAAACATTTATATATATTTATTTGTATATTATCCTTCCTATAATATTATTATATATGTATAATTAATAACAAAAACATCATTAAAAAGTGTTCATTCATATATAATTATTTTTATATAAAAATTATAAAATATGTATTTATATTATGATAAAAAAAACCTGTCAATATTTAATTGCATATTATCCTTACTATAATATTAATATATATGTATTATTATTATTAAAAACATTATTAAAAAGTGTTCATTCATATATAATTATAATTATAAAAATATTATAAAATATGTATTTATATTATGATCAAAAACATTTTTATATATTTATTTGTATATTATCCTTCCTATAATATTATTATAAATATATTATTTATAACAAAAACATTATTAAAAAGTGTTCATTCATATATAATTATAATTATAAAAAAACTTTAAACTATGTATTTATATTATGATCAAAAAAACCTGTCAATATTTATTTGCATATTATCGTTTCTATAATATTATTATATTTGTATTATTAATTACAAAAACATTACTAAAAAGTGTTCATTCATATATAATTATTATTATAAAAAACTTTAAACTATGTATTTATATTATGATCAAAAAAACCTGTCAATATTTATTTGCATATTATCGTTTCTATAATATTATTATATTTGTATTATTAATTACAAAAACATTACTAAAAAGTGTTCATTCATATATAATTATTATTATAAAAAACTTTAAAATATGTATTTATATTATGATAAAAAAACCTGTGAATATTTATTTGCATATTATCCTTCCTATAATATTATTATATATGTATTATTAATAACAAAAACATTATTAAAAAGTGTTCATTCATATATAATTATTATTATAAAAATATTATAAAATATGTATTTATATTAGGATCAAAAACATTTATATATATTTATTTGTATATTATCCTTCCTATAATATTATTATATATGTATTATTAATAACAAAAACATTATTCAAAAGTGTTCATTCATATATAATTATTATTATAAAAATATTATAAAATATGTATTTATATTATGATCAAAAACATTTATATATATTTATTTGTATATTATCCTTCCTATAATATTATTATATATGTATTATTAATAACAAAAACATCATTAAAAAGTGTTCATTCATATATAATTATTTTTATATAAAAATTATAAAATATGTATTTATATTATGATAAAAAAAACCTGTCAATATTTAATTGCATATTATCCTTACTATAATATTAATATATATGTATTATTATTATTAAAAACATTATTAAAAAGTGTTCATTCATATATAATTATAATTATAAAAATATTATAAAATATGTATTTATATTATGATCAAAAACATTTTTATATATTTATTTGTATATTATCCTTCCTATAATATTATTATATATGTATTATTCATAACAAAAACATTATTAAAAAGTGTTCATTCATATATAATTATAATTATAAAAAAATTTTAAACTATGTATTTATATTATGATAAAAAAAACTTGTCAATATTTATTTGCATATTATTGTTTCTATAATATTATTATATTTGTATTATTATTTACAAAAACATTACTAAAAAGTGTTCATTCATATATAATTATTATTATAAAAAACTTTAAAATATGTATTTATATTATGATAAAAAAAACCTGTCAATATTTAATTGCATATTATCCTTCCTATAATATTAATATATATGTATTATTATTATTAAAAACATTATTAAAAAGTGTTCATTCATATATAATTATTATTATAAAAATATTATAAAATATGTATTTATATTATGATCAAAAACATTTATATATATTTATTTGTATATTATCCTTCCTATAATATTATTATATATGTATTATTAATAACAAAAACATCATTAAAAAGTGTTCATTCATATATAATTATTTTTATATAAAAATTTTAAAATATGTATATATATTATGATAAAAAAAAACCTGTCAATATTTAATTGCATATTATCCTTCCTATAATATTAATATATATGTATTATTATTATTAAAAACATTATTAAAAAGTGTTTATTCATATATAATTATAATTATAAAAAATATTATAAAATATGTATTTATATTATGATCAAAAACATTTATATATATTTATTTGTATATTATCCTTCCTATAATATTATTATATATGTATTATTAATAACAAAAACATTATTCAAAAGTGTTCATTCATATATAATTATTATTATAAAAATATTATAAAATATGTATTTATATTATGATCAAAAACATTTATATATATTTATTTGTATATTATCCTTCCTATAATATTATTATATATGTATTATTAATAACAAAAACATTATTAAAAAGTGTTCATTCATATATAATTATAATTATAAAAATATTATAAAATATGTATTTATATCATGATCAAAAACATTTATATATATTTATTTGTATATTATCCTTCCTATAATATTATTATATATGTATTATTCATAACAAAAACATTATTAAAAAGTGTTCATTCATATATAATTATAATTATAAAAAAACTTTAAACTATGTATTTATATTATGATCAAAAAACCTGTCAATATTTATTTTCATATTATCGTTTCTATAATATTATTATATTTGTATTATTAATTACAAAAACATTACTAAAAAGTGTTCATTCATATATAATTATTATTATAAAAAACTTTTAAATATGTATTTATATTATGATAAAAAAAAACTGTGAATATTTATTTGCATATTATCCTTCCTATAATATTATTATATATGTATTATTAATTACAAAAACATCATTAAAAAGTGTTCATTCATATATAATTATTATTATAAAAATATTAAAAAATATGTATTTATATTATGATCAAAACATTTATATATATTTATTTGTATATTATCCTTCCTATAATATTATTATATATGTATTATTAATAACAAAAACATTATTCAAAAGTGTTCATTCATATATAATTATTATTATAAAAATATTATAAAATATGTATTTATATTATGATCAAAAACATTTATATATATTTATTTGTATATTATCCTTCCTATAATATTATTATATATGTATTATTAATAACAAAAACATTATTAAAAAGTGTTCATTCATATATAATTATAATTATAAAAATATTATAAAATATGTATTTATATTATGATCAAAAACATTTATATATATATTTATTTGTATATTATCCTTCCTATAATATTATTATATATGTATTATTCATAACAAAAACATTATTAAAAAGTGTTCATTCATATATAATTATAATTATAAAAAAACTTTAAACTATGTATTTATATTATGATCAAAAAAACCTGTCAATATTTATTTTCATATTATCGTTTCTATAATATTATTATATTTGTATTATTAATTACAAAAACATTACTAAAAAGTGTTCATTCATATATAATTATTATTATAAAAAACTTTTAAATATGTATTTATATTATGATAAAAAAAAACTGTGAATATTTATTTGCATATTATCCTTCCTATAATATTATTATATATGTATTATTAATTACAAAAACATCATTAAAAAGTGTTCATTCATATATAATTATTATTATAAAAATATTATAAAATATGTATTTATATTATGATCAAAACATTTATATATATTTATTTGTATATTATCCTTCCTATAATATTATTATATATGTATTATTAATAACAAAAACATTATTCAAAAGTGTTCATTCATATATAATTATTATTATAAAAATATTATAAAATATGTATTTATATTATGATCAAAAACATTTATATATATTTATTTGTATATTATCCTTCCTATAATATTATTATATATGTATTATTCATAACAAAAACATTATTAAAAAGTGTTCATTCATATATAATTATAATTATAAAAAAACTTTAAACTATGTATTTATATTATGATCAAAAAAACCTGTCAATATTTATTTTCATATTATCGTTTCTATAATATTATTATATTTGTATTATTAATTACAAAAACATTACTAAAAAGTGTTCATTCATATATAATTATTATTATAAAAAACTTTTAAATGTGTATTTATATTATGATAAAAAAAAACTGTGAATATTTATTTGCATATTATCCTTCCTATAATATTATTATATATGTATTATTAATTACAAAAACATCATTAAAAAGTGTTCATTCATATATAATTATTATTATAAAAATATTATAAAATATGTATTTATATTATGATCAAAACATTTATATATATTTATTTGTATATTATCCTTCCTATAATATTATTATATATGTATTATTAATAACAAAAACATTATTCAAAAGTGTTCATTCATATATAATTATTATTATAAAAATATTATAAAATATGTATTTATATTATGATCAAAAACATTTATATATATTTATTTGTATATTATCCTTCCTATAATATTATTATATATGTATTATTAATAACAAAAACATTATTCAAAAGTGTTCATTCATATATAATTATTATTATAAAAATATTATAAAATATGTATTTATATTATGATCAAAAACATTTATATATATTTATTTGTATATTATCCTTCCTATAATATTATTATATATGTATTATTAATAACAAAAACATTATTAAAAAGTGTTCATTCATATATAATTATAATTATAAAAATATTATAAAATATGTATTTATATTATGATCAAAAACATTTATATATATTTATTTGTATATTATCCTTCCTATAATATTATTATATATGTATTATTCATAACAAAAACATTATTAAAAAGTGTTCATTCATATATAATTATAATTATAAAAAAACTTTAAACTATGTATTTATATTATGATAAAAAAAACCTGTCAATATTTATTTTCATATTATCGTTTCTATAATATTATTATATTTGTATTATTAATTACAAAAACATTACTAAAAAGTGTTCATTCATATATAATTATTATTATAAAAAACTTTTAAATATGTATTTATATTATGATAAAAAAAAAACTGTGAATATTTATTTGCATATTATCCTTCCTATAATATTATTATATATGTATTATTAATTACAAAAACATCATTAAAAAGTGTTCATTCATATATAATTATTATTATAAAAATATTATAAAATATGTATTTATATTATGATCAAAACATTTATATATATTTATTTGTATATTATCCTTCCTATAATATTATTATATATGTATTATTAATAACAAAAACATTATTCAAAAGTGTTCATTCATATATAATTATTATTATAAAAATATTATAAAATATGTATTTATATTATGATCAAAAACATTTATATATATTTATTTGTATATTATCCTTCCTATAATATTATTATATATGTATTATTAATAACAAAAACATTATTCAAAAGTGTTCATTCATATATAATTATTATTATAAAAATATTATAAAATATGTATTTATATTATGATCAAAAACATTTATATATATTTATTTGTATATTATCCTTCCTATAATATTATTATATATGTATTATTAATAACAAAAACATTATTAAAAAGTGTTCATTCATATATAATTATAATTATAAAAATATTATAAAATATGTATTTATATTATGATCAAAAACATTTATATATATTTATTTGTATATTATCCTTCCTATAATATTATTATATATGTATTATTCATAACAAAAACATTATTAAAAAGTGTTCATTCATATATAATTATAATTATAAAAAAACTTTAAACTATGTATTTATATTATGATAAAAAAAACCTGTCAATATTTATTTTCATATTATCGTTTCTATAATATTATTATATTTGTATTATTAATTACAAAAACATTACTAAAAAGTGTTCATTCATATATAATTATTATTATAAAAAACTTTTAAATATGTATTTATATTATGATAAAAAAAAACTGTGAATATTTATTTGCATATTATCCTTCCTATAATATTATTATATATGTATTATTAATTACAAAAACATCATTAAAAAGTGTTCATTCATATATAATTATTATTATAAAAATATTATAAAATATGTATTTATATTATGATCAAAACATTTATATATATTTATTTGTATATTATCCTTCCTATAATATTATTATATATGTATTATTAATTAAAAAAACATCATTAAAAAGTGTTCATTCATATACAATTATTTTTATATAAAAATTATAAAATATAAATTTATATTATGATAAAAAAAACCTGTCAATATTTAATTGCATATTATCCTTACTATAATATTAATATATATGTATTATTATTATTAAAAACATTATTAAAAAGTGTTCATTCATATATAATTATAATTATAAAAATATTATAAAATATGTATTTATATTATGATCAAAAACATTTTTATATATTTATTTGTATATTATCCTTCCTATAATATTATTATATATGTATTATTCATAACAAAAACATTATTAAAAAGTGTTCATTCATATATAATTATTATTATAAAAAACTTTTAAATATGTATTTATATTATGATAAAAAAAAACTGTGAATATTTATTTGCATATTATCCTTCCTATAATATTATTATATATGTATTATTAATTACAAAAACATCATTAAAAAGTGTTCATTCATATATAATTATTATTATAAAAATATTATAAAATATGTATTTATATTATGATCAAAAACATTTATATACCTATATTTATTTGTATATTATCCTTCCTATAATATTATTATATATGTATTATTAATAACAAAAACATTATTAAAAAGTGTTCATTCATATATAATTATTATTATAAAAATATTATAAAATATGTATTTATATTATGATCAAAAACATTTATATATATTTATTTGTATATTATCCTTCCTATAATATTAATATATATGTATTATTCATAACAAAAACATTATTAAAAAGTGTTCATTCATATATTATTATTATTATAAAAATATTATAAAATATGTATTTATATTATGATCAAAAACATTTATATATATTTATTTGTATATTATCCTTCCTATAATATTATTATATATGTATTATTCATAACAAAAACATTATTAAAAAGTGTTCATTAATATATAATTATAATTATAATAAAACTTTAAACTATGTATTTATATTATGATCAAAAAAACCTGTCAATATTTATTTGCATATTATCGTTTCTATAATATTATTATATTTGTATTATTTATTACAAAAACATTACTAAAAAGTGTTCATTCATATATTATTATTATTATAAAAAACTTTAAAATATGAATTTATATTATGATAAAAAAACCTGTGAATATTTATTTGCATATTATCCTTCCTATAATATTATTATATATGTATTATTAATAACAAAAACATTATTAAAAATTGTTCATTCATATATAATTATTATTATAAAAATATTATAAAATATGTATTTTTATTATGATCAAAAACATTTATATATATTTATTTGTATATTATCCTTCCTATAATATTAGTATATATGTATTATTAATAACAAAAACATTATTCAAAAGTGTTCATTCATATATAATTATTATTATAAAAATATTATAAAATATGTATTTATATTATGATCAAAAACATTTATATATATTTATTTGTATATTATCCTTCCTATAATATTATTATATATGTATTATTCATAACAAAAACATTATTAAAAAGTGTTCATTCATATATAATTATAATTATAAAAAAACTTTAAACTATGTATTTATATTATGATCAAAAAAACCTGTCAATATTTATTTGGCATATTATCGTTTCTATAATATTATTATATTTGTATTATTAATTACAAAAACATTACTAAAAAGTGTTCATTCATATATAATTATTATTATAAAAAACTTTAAACTATGTATTTATATTATGATCAAAAAAACCTGTCAATAATTATTTGCATATTATCGTTTCTATAATATTATTATATTTGTATTATTAATTACAAAAACATTACTAAAAAGTGTTCATTCATATATAATTATTATTATAAAAAACTTTAAAATATGTATTTATATTATGATAAAAAAACCTGTGAATATTCATTTGCATATTATCCTTCCTATAATATTATTATATATGTATTATTAATAACAAAAACATTATTAAAAAGTGTTCATTCATATATAATTATTATTATAAAAATATTATAAAATATGTATTTATATTATGATCAAAAACATTTATATATATTTATTTGTATATTATCCTTCCTATAATATTATTATATATGTATTATTAATATCAAAAACATTATTCAAAAGTGTTCATTCATATATAATTATTATTATAAAAATATTATAAAATATGTATTTATATTATGATCAAAACATTTATATATATTTATTTGTATATTATCCTTCCTATAATATTATTATATATGTATTATTAATAACAAAAACATCATTAAAAAGTGTTCATTCATATATAATTATTTTTATATAAAAATTATAAAATATGTATTTATATTATGATAAAAAAAACCTGTCAATATTTAATTGCATATTATCCTTACTATAATATTAATATATATGTATTATTATTATTAAAAACATTATTAAAAAGTGTTCATTCATATATAATTATAATTATAAAAAATATTATAAAATATGTATTTATATTATGATCAAAAACATTTATATATATTTATTTGTATATTATCCTTCCTATAATATTATTATATATGTATTATTAATAACAAAAACATTATTCAAAAGTGTTCATTCATATATAATTATTATTATAAAAATATTATAAAATATGTATTTATATTATGATCAAAAACATTTATATATATTTATTTGTAGATTATCCTTCCTATAATATTATTATATATGTATTATTAATAACAAAAACATTATTAAAAAGTGTTCATTCATATATAATTATAATTATAAAAATATTATAAAATATGTATTTATATTATGATCAAAAACATTTATATATATTTATTTGTATATTATCCTTCCTATAATATTATTATATATGTATTATTAATAACAAAAACATTATTAAAAAGTGTTCATTCATATATAATTATTATTATAAAAATATTATAAAATATGTATTTATATTATGATCAAAAACATTTATATATATTTATTTGTATATTATCCTTCCTATAATATTATTATATATGTATTATTAATAACAAAAACATTATTAAAAATTGTTCATTCATATATTATTATTATTATAAAAATATTATAAAATATGTATTTATATTATGATCAAAAACATTTATATATATTTATTTGTATATTATCCTTTCTATAATATTATTATATATGTATTATTCATAACAAAAACATTATTAAAAAGTGTTCATTCATATATAATTATAATTATAAAAAAACTTTAAACTATGTATTTATATTATGATCAAAAAACCTGTCAATATTTATTTGCATATTATCGTTTCTATAATATTATTATATTTGTATTATTAATTACAAAAACATTACTAAAAAGTGTTCATTCATATATAATTATTATTATAAAAAAACTTTAAACTATGTATTTATATTATGTTCAAAAAAACCTGTCAATATCTATTTGCATATTATCGTTTCTATAATATTATTATATTTGTATTATTAATTACAAAAACATTACTAAAAAGTGTTCATTCATATATAATTATTATTATAAAAACTTTAAAATATGTATTTATATTATGATAAAAAAAAACTGTGAATATTTATTTGCATATTATCCATCCTATAATATTATTATATATGTATTATTAATTACAAAAACATCATTAAAAAGTGTTCATTCATATATAATTATTATTATAAAAATATTATAAAATATGTATTTAAATTATGATCAAAAACATTTATATATATTTATTTGTATATTATCCTTCCTATAATATTATTATATATGTATTATTAATAACAAAAACATTATTCAAAAGTGTTCATTCATATAAAATTATTATTATAAAAATATTATAAAATATGTATTTATATTATGATCAAAAACATTTATATATATTTATTTGTATATTATCCTTCCTATAATATTATTATATATGTATTATTAATAACAAAAACATCATTAAAAAGTGTTCATTCATATATAATTATTTTTATATAAAAATTTTAAAATATGTATTTATATTATGAAAAAAAAACCTGTCAATATTTAATTGCATATTATTCTTACTATAATATTAATATATATGTATTATTATTATTAAAAACATTATTAAAAAGTGTTCATTCATATATAATTATAATTATAAAAATATTATAAAATATGTATTTATATTATGATCAAAAACATTTATATATATTTATTTGTATATTATCCTTCCTATAATATTATTATATATGTATTATTAATAACAAAAACATTATTAAAAAGTGTTCATTCATATATAATTATTATTATAAAAATATTATAAAATATGTATTTATATTATGATCAAAAACATTTATATATATTTATTTGTATATTATCCTTCCTATAATATTATTATATATGTATTATTAATATCAAAAACATTATTCAAAAGTGTTCATTCATATATAATTATTATTATAAAAATATTATAAAATATGTATTTATATTATGATCAAAAACATTTATATATATTTATTTGTATATTATCCTTCCTATAATATTATTATATATGTATTATTAATAACAAAAACATTATTAAAAAGTGTTCATTCATTATATAATTATAATTATAAAAAAACTTTAAACTATGTATTTATATTATGATCAAAAAAACCTGTCAATATTTATTTGCATATTATCGTTTCTATAATATTATTATATTTGTATTATTAATTACAAAAACATTACTAAAAAGTGTTCATTCATATATAATTATTTTTATATAAAAATTTTAAAATATGTATTTATATTATGATAAAAAAAAACCTGTCAATATTTAATTGCATATTATCCTTACTATAATATTAATATATATGTATTATTATTATTAAAAACATTATTAAAAAGTGTTCATTCATATATAATTATAATTATAAAAATATTATAAAATATGTATTTATATTATGATCAAAAACATTTTTATATATTTATTTGTATATTATCCTTCCTATAATATTATTATATATGTATTATTCATAACAAAAACATTATTAAAAAGTGTTCATTCATATATAATTATAATTATAAAAAAACTTTAAACTATGTATTTATATTATGATCAAAAAAACTTGTCAATATTTATTTGCATATTATTGTTTCTATAATATTATTATATTTGTATTATTATTTACAAAAACATTACTAAAAAGTGTTTATTCATATATAATTATTATTATAAAAAACTTTAAAATATGTATTTATATTATGATAAAAAAAACCTGTCAATATTTAATTGCATATTATCCTTCCTATAATATTAATATATATGTATTATTATTATTAAAAACATTATTAAAAAGTGTTCATTCATATATAATTATAATTATAAAAATATTATAAAATATGTATTTATATTATGATCAAAAACATTTATATATATATATTTATTTGTATATTATCCTTCCTATAATATTATTATATATGTATTATTAATAACAAAAACATTATTCAAAAGTGTTCATTCATATATAATTATTATTATAAAAATATTATAAAATATGTATTTATATTATGATCAAAAACATTTATATATATTTATTTGTATATTATCCTTCCTATAATATTATTATATATGTATTATTAATAACAAAAACATCATTAAAAAGTGTTCATTCATATATAATTATTTTTATATAAAAATTTTAAAATATGTATATATATTATGATAAAAAAAACCTGTCAATATTTAATTGCATATTATCCTTCCTATAATATTAATATATATGTATTATTATTATTAAAAACATTATTAAAAAGTGTTCATTCATATATAATTATAATTATAAAAAATATTATAAAATATGTATTTATATTATGATCAAAAACATTTATATATATTTATTTGTATATTATCCTTCCTATAATATTATTATATATGTATTATTAATAACAAAAACGTTATTCAAAAGTGTTCATTCATATATAATTATTATTATAAAAATATTATAAAATATGTATTTATATTATGATCAAAAACATTTATATATATTTATTTGTAGATTATCCTTCCTATAATATTATTATATATGTATTATTAATAACAAAAACATTATTAAAAAGTGTTCATTCATATATAATTATAATTATAAAAATATTATAAAATATGTATTTATATTATGATCAAAAACATTTATATATATTTATTTGTATATTATCCTTCCTATAATATTATTATATATGTATTATTAATAACAAAAACATTATTAAAAAGTGTTCATTCATATATAATTATTATTATAAAAATATTATAAAATATGTATTTATATTATGATCAAAAACATTTATATATATTTATTTGTATATTATCCTTCCTATAATATTATTATATATGTATTATTAATAACAAAAACATTATTAAAAATTGTTCATTGTTCATTCATATATTATTATTATTATAAAAATATTATAAAATATGTATTTATATTATGATCAAAAACATTTATATATATTTATTTGTATATTATCCTTTCTATAATATTATTATATATGTATTATTCATAACAAAAACATTATTAAAAAGTGTTCATTCATATATAATTATAATTATAAAAAAACTTTAAACTATGTATTTATATTATGATCAAAAAACCTGTCAATATTTATTTGCATATTATCGTTTCTATAATATTATTATATTTGTATTATTAATTACAAAAACATTACTAAAAAGTGTTCATTCATATATAATTATTATTATAAAAAAACTTTAAACTATGTATTTATATTATGTTCAAAAAAACCTGTCAATATCTATTTGCATATTATCGTTTCTATAATATTATTATATTTGTATTATTAATTACAAAAACATTACTAAAAAGTGTTCATTCATATATAATTATTATTATAAAAACTTTAAAATATGTATTTATATTATGATAAAAAAAACTGTGAATATTTATTTGCATATTATCCTTCCTATAATATTATTATATATGTATTATTAATTACAAAAACATCATTAAAAAGTGTTCATTCATATATAATTATTATTATAAAAATATTATAAAATATGTATTTAAATTATGATCAAAAACATTTATATATATTTATTTGTATATTATCCTTTCTATAATATTATTATATATGTATTATTCATAACAAAAACATTATTAAAAAGTGTTCATTCATATATAATTATAAAAAAACTTTAAACTATGTATTTATATTATGATCAAAAAACCTGTCAATATTTATTTGCATATTATCGTTTCTATAATATTATTATATTTGTATTATTAATTACAAAAACATTACTAAAAAGTGTTCATTCATATATAATTATTATTATAAAAAAACTTTAAACTATGTATTTATATTATGTTCAAAAAAACCTGTCAATATCTATTTGCATATTATCGTTTCTATAATATTATTATATTTGTATTATTAATTACAAAAACATTACTAAAAAGTGTTCATTCATATATAATTATTATTATAAAAACTTTAAAATATGTATTTATATTATGATAAAAAAAAACTGTGAATATTTATTTGCATATTATCCTTCCTATAATATTATTATATATGTATTATTAATTACAAAAACATCATTAAAAAGTGTTCATTCATATATAATTATTATTATAAAAATATTATAAAATATGTATTTAAATTATGATCAAAAACATTTATATATATTTATTTGTATATTATCCTTCCTATAATATTATTATATATGTATTATTAATAACAAAAACATTATTCAAAAGTGTTCATTCATATAAAATTATTATTATAAAAATATTATAAAATATGTATTTATATTATGATCAAAAACATTTATATATATTTATTTGTATATTATCCTTCCTATAATATTATTATATATGTATTATTAATAACAAAAACATCATTAAAAAGTGTTCATTCATATATAATTATTTTTATATAAAAATTTTAAAATATGTATTTATATTATGATAAAAAAAACCTGTCAATATTTAATTGCATATTATCCTTACTATAATATTAATATATATGTATTATTATTATTAAAAACATTATTAAAAAGTGTTCATTCATATATAATTATAATTATAAAAATATTATAAAATATGTATTTATATTATGATCAAAAACATTTATATATATTTATTTGTATATTATCCTTCCTATAATATTATTATATATGTATTATTAATAACAAAAACATTATTAAAAAGTGTTCATTCATATATAATTATTATTATAAAAATATTATAAAATATGTATTTTTATTATGATCAAAAACATTTATATATATTTATTTGTATATTATCCTTCCTAAAATATTATTATATATGTATTATTCATAACAAAAACATTATTAAAAAGTGTTTATTCATATATAATTATTATTATAAAAATATTATAAAATATGTATTTATATTATGATCAAAAACATTTATATATATTTATTTGTATATTATCCTTCCTATAATATTATTATATATGTATTATTCATAACAAAAACATTATTAAAAAGTGTTCATTCATATATAATTATAATTATAAAAAAACTTTAAACTATGTATTTATATTATGATCAAAAAAACCTGTCAATATTTATTTGCATATTATCGTTTCTATAATATTATTATATTTGTATTATTAATTACAAAAACATTACTAAAAAGTGTTCATTCATATATAATTATTATTATAAAAAAACTTTAAACTATGTATTTATATTATGATCAAAAAAACCTTTCAATATTTATTTCCATATTATCGTTTCTATAATATTATTATATTTGGATTATTAATTACAAAAACATTACTAAAAAGTGTTCATTCATATATTATTATTATTATAAAAAACTTTAAAATATGTATTTATATTATGATAAAAAAACCTGTGAATATTTATTTGCATATTATTCTTCCTATAATATTATTATATATGTATTATTAATAACAAAAACATTATTAAAAAGTGTTCATTCATATATAATTATTATTATAAAAATATTATAAAATATGTATTTATATTATGATCAAAAACATTTATATATATTTATTTGTATATTATCCTTCCTATAATATTATTATATATATATTATTAATAACAAAAACATTATTCAAAAGTGTTCATTCATATATAATTATTATTACAAAAATATTATAAAATATGTATTTATATTATGATCAAAAACATTTATATATATTTATTTGTATATTATCCTTCCTATAATATTATTATATATGTATTATTAATAACAAAAACATCATTAAAAAGTGTTCATTCATATATAATTATTTTTATATAAAAATTATAAAATATGTATTTATATTATTATAAAAAAAACCTGTCAATATTTAATTGCTTATTATCCTTACTATAATATTAATATATATGTATTATTATTATTAAAAACATTATTAAAAAGTGTTCATTCATATATAATTATAATTATAAAAATATTATAAAATATGTATTTATATTATGATCAAAAACATTTTTATATATTTATTTGTATATTATCCTTCCTATAATATTATTATATATGTATTATTAATAACAAAAACATTATTAAAAAGTGTTCATTCATATATAATTATTATTATAAAAATATTATAAAATATGTATTTATATTATGATCAAAAACATTTATATATATTTATTTGTATATTATCCTTCCTATAATATTATTATATATATATATTATTAATAACAAAAACATTATTCAAAAGTGTTCATTCATATATAATTATTATTATAAAAATATTATAAAATATGTATTTATATTATGATCAAAAACATTTATATATATTTATTTGTATATTATCCTTCCTATAATATTATTATATATGTATTATTCATAACAAAAAAATTATTAAAAAGTGTTCATTCATATATAATTATAATTATAAAAAAACTTTAAACTATGTATTTATATTATGATCAAAAAAACCTGTCAATATTTATTTGCATATTATCGTTTCTATATTATTATTATATTTGTATTATTAATTACAAAAACATTACTAAAAAGTGTTCATTCATATATAATTATTATTATAAAAAAACTTTAAACTATGTATTTATATTATGATTAAAAAAACCTGTGAATATTTATTTGCATATTATTCTTCCTATAATATTATTATATATGTATTATTAATAACAAAAACATTATTAAAAAGTGTTCATTCATATATAATTATTATTATAAAAATATTATAAAATATGTATTTATATTATGATCAAAAACATTTATATATATTTATTTGTATATTATCCTTCCTATAATATTATTATATATATATTATTAATAACAAAAACATTATTCAAAAGTGTTCATTCATATATAATTATTATTATAAAAATATTATAAAATATGTATTTATATTATGATCAAAAACATTTATATATATTTATTTGTATATTATCCTTCCTATAATATTATTATATATGTATTATTAATAACAAAAACATCATTAAAAAGTGTTCATTCATATATAATTATTTTTATATAAAAATTATAAAATATGTATTTATATTATTATAAAAAAAACCTGTCAATATTTAATTGCTTATTATCCTTACTATAATATTAATATATATGTATTATTATTATTAAAAACATTATTAAAAAGTGTTCATTCATATATAATTATAATTATAAAAATATTATAAAATATGTATTTATATTATGATCAAAAACATTTTTATATATTTATTTGTATATTATCCTTCCTATAATATTATTATATATGTATTATTCATAACAAAAACATTATTAAAAAGTGTTCATTCATATATAAATATAATTATAAAAAAACTTTAAACTATGTATTTATATTATGATCAAAAAAACCTGTCAATATTTATTTTCATATTATCGTTTCTATAATATTATTATATTTGTATTATTAATTACAAAAACATTACTAAAAAGTGTTCATTCATATATAATTATTATTAAAAAAAATTTAAAATATGTATTTATATTATGATAAAAAAAAACCTGTGAATATTTATTTGCATATTTTCCTTCCTATAATATTATTATATATGTATTATTAATTACAAAAACATCATTAAAAAGTGTTCATTCATATATAATTATTTTTATATAAAAATTTTAAAATATGTATTTATATTATGATAAAAAAAACCTGTCAATATTTAATTGCATATTATCCTTACTATAATATAAATATATATGTATTATTATTATTAAAAACATTATTAAAAAGTGTTCATTCATATATAATTATAATTATAAAAATATTATAAAATATGTTTTTATATTATGATCAAAAACATTTATATATATTTATTTGTATATTATCCTTCCTATAATATTATTATATATGTATTATTCATAACAAAAACATTATTAAAAAGTGTTCATTCTTATATAATTATAATTATAGAAAAACTTTAAACTATGTATTTATATTATGATCAAAAAAACCTGTCAATATTTATTTTCATATTATCGTTTCTATAATATTATTATATTTGTATTATTAATTACAAAAACATTACTAAAAAGTGTTCATTCATATATAATTATTATTATAAAAATATTATAAAATATGTATTTATATTATGATAAAAAAAAACTGTGAATATTTATTTGCATATTATCCTTCCTATAATATTATTATATATGTATTATTAATTACAAAAACATCATTAAAAAGTGTTCATTCATATATAATTATTATTATAAAAATATTATAAAATATGTATTTATATTATGATCAAAAACATTTATATATATTTATTTGTATATTATCCTTCCTATAATATTATTATATATGTATTATTAATAACAAAAACATTATTCAAAAGTATTCATTCATATAAAATTATTATTATAAAAATATTAAAAATATGTATTTATATTATGATCAAAAACATTTATATATATTTATTTGTATATTATCCTTCCTATAATATTATTATATATGTATTATTAATTACAAAAACATCATTAAAAAGTGTTCATTCATATATAATTATTTTTATATAAAAATTTTAAAATATGTATTTATATTATGATAAAAAAAACCTGTCAATATTTAATTGCATATTATCCTTACTATAATATTAATATATATGTATTATTATTATTAAAAACATTATTAAAAAGTGTTCATTCATATATAATTATAATTATAAAAATATTATAAAATATGTATTTATATTATGATCAAAAACATTTATATATATTTATTTGTATATTATCCTTCCTATAATATTATTATATATGTATTATTAATAACAAAAACATTATTAAAAAGTGTTCATTCATATATAATTATTATTATAAAAATATTATAAAATATGTATTTATATTATGATCAAAAACATTTATATATATTTATTTGTATATTATCCTTCCTATAATATTATTATATATGTATTATTCATAACAAAAACATCATTAAAAAGTGTTCATTCATATATAATTATTTTTATATAAAAATTATAAAATATGTATTTATATTATGATAAAAAAAACCTGTCAATATTTAATTGCATATTATCCTTACTATAATATTAATATATATGTATTATTATTATTAAAAACATTATTAAAAAGTGTTCATTCATATATAATTATAATTATAAAAAAACTTTAAACTATGTATTTATATTATGATCAAAAAAACCTGTCAATATTTATTTGCATATTATCGTTTCTATAATATTATTATATTTGTATTATTAATTACAAAAACATTACTAAAAAGTGTTCATTCATATATAATTATTATTATAAAAAAACTTTAAACTATGTATTTATATTATGATCAAAAAAACCTGTCAATATTTATTTTCATATTATCGTTTCTATAATATTATTATATTTGTATTATTAATTACAAAAACATTACTAAAAAGTGTTCATTCATATATAATTATTATTATAAAAATATTATAAAATATGTATTTATATTATGATAAAAAAAAACTGTGAATATTTATTTGCATATTTTCCTTCCTATAATATTATTATATATGTATTATTAATTACAAAAACATCATTAAAAAGTGTTCATTCATATATAATTATTTTTATATAAAAATTTTAAAATATGTATTTATATTATGATAAAAAAAACCTGTCAATATTTAATTGCATATTATCCTTACTATAATATAAATATATATGTATTATTATTATTAAAAACATTATTAAAAAGTGTTCATTCATATATAATTATAATTATAAAAATATTATAAAATATGTTTTTATATTATGATCAAAAACATTTATATATATTTATTTGTATATTATCCTTCCTATAATATTATTATATATGTATTATTCATAACAAAAACATTATTAAAAAGTGTTCATTCTTATATAATTATAATTATAGAAAAACTTTAAACTATGTATTTATATTATGATCAAAAAAACCTGTCAATATTTATTTTCATATTATCGTTTCTATAATATTATTATATTTGTATTATTAATTACAAAAACATTACTAAAAAGTGTTCATTCATATATAATTATTATTATAAAAATATTATAAAATATGTATTTATATTATGATAAAAAAAAACTGTGAATATTTATTTGCATATTATCCTTCCTATAATATTATTATATATGTATTATTAATTACAAAAACATCATTAAAAAGTGTTCATTCATATATAATTATTATTATAAAAATATTATAAAATATGTATTTATATTATGATCAAAAACATTTATATATATTTATTTGTATATTATCCTTCCTATAATATTATTATATATGTATTATTAATAACAAAAACATTATTCAAAAGTATTCATTCATATAAAATTATTATTATAAAAATATTAAAAATATGTATTTATATTATGATCAAAAACATTTATATATATTTATTTGTATATTATCCTTCCTATAATATTATTATATATGTATTATTAATTACAAAAACATCATTAAAAAGTGTTCATTCATATATAATTATTTTTATATAAAAATTTTAAAATATGTATTTATATTATGATAAAAAAAACCTGTCAATATTTAATTGCATATTATCCTTACTATAATATTAATATATATGTATTATTATTATTAAAAACATTATTAAAAAGTGTTCATTCATATATAATTATAATTATAAAAATATTATAAAATATGTATTTATATTATGATCAAAAACATTTATATATATTTATTTGTATATTATCCTTCCTATAATATTATTATATATGTATTATTAATAACAAAAACATTATTAAAAAGTGTTCATTCATATATAATTATTATTATAAAAATATTATAAAATATGTATTTATATTATGATCAAAAACATTTATATATATTTATTTGTATATTATCCTTCCTATAATATTATTATATATGTATTATTCATAACAAAAACATCATTAAAAAGTGTTCATTCATATATAATTATTTTTATATAAAAATTATAAAATATGTATTTATATTATGATAAAAAAAACCTGTCAATATTTAATTGCATATTATCCTTACTATAATATTAATATATATGTATTATTATTATTAAAAACATTATTAAAAAGTGTTCATTCATATATAATTATAATTATAAAAAAACTTTAAACTATGTATTTATATTATGATCAAAAAAACCTGTCAATATTTATTTGCATATTATCGTTTCTATAATATTATTATATTTGTATTATTAATTACAAAAACATTACTAAAAAGTGTTCATTCATATATAATTATTATTATAAAAAAACTTTAAACTATGTATTTATATTATGATCAAAAAAACCTGTTAATATTTATTTGCATATTATCGTTTCTATAATATTATTATATTTGTATTATTAATTACAAAAACATTACTAAAAAGTGTTCATTCATACATTATTATTATTATAAAAAACTTTAAAATATGTATTTATATTATGATAAAAAAACCTGTGAATATTTATTTGCATATTATCCTTCCTATAATATTATTATATATGTATTATTAATAACAAAAACATTATTAAAAAGTGTTCATTCATATATAATTATTATTATAAAAATATTATAAAATATGTATTTATATTATGATCAAAAACATTTTTATATATTTATTTGTATATTATCCTTCCTATAATATTATTATATATGTATTATTAATAACAAAAACATTATTAAAAAGTGTTCATTCATATATTATTATTATTATAAAATTATTGTATTTATATTATGATCAAAAACATTTATATATATTTATTTGTATATTATCCTTCCTATAATATTATTATATATGTATTATTCATAACAAAAACATTATTAAAAAGTGTCCATTCATATAAAATTATAATTATAAAAAAACTTTAAACTATGTATTTATATTATGATCAAAAAAACCTGTCAATATTTATTTGCATATTATCGTTTCTATAATATTATTATATTTGTATTATTAATTACAAAAACATTACTAAAAAGTGTTCATTCATATATAATTATTATTATAAAAAAACTTTAAACTATGTATTTATATTATGATCAAAAAAACCTGTCAATATTTATTTGCATATTATCGTTTCTATAATATTATTATATTTGTATTATTAATTACAAAAACATTACTAAAAAGTGTTCATTCATATATAATTATTATTATAAAAAAACTTTAAACTATGTATTTATATTATGATCAAAAAAACCTGTCAATATTTATTTGCATATTATCGTTTCTATAATATTATTATATTTGGATTATTAATTACAAAAACATTACTAAAAAGTGTTCATATATTATTATTATTATAAAAAACTTTAAAATATGTATTTATATTATGATAAAAAAACCTGTGAATATTTATTTGCATATTATCCTTCCTATAATATTATTATATATGTATTATTAATAACAAAAACATTATTAAAAAGTGTTCATTCATATATAATTATTATTATAAAAATATTATAAAATATGTATTTATATTATGATCAAAAACATTTATATATATTTATTTGTATATTATCCTTCCTATAATATTATTATATATGTATTATTAATAACAAAAACATTATTCAAAAGTGTTCATTCATATATAATTATTATTATAAAAATATTATAAAATATGTATTTATATTATGATCAAAAACATTTATATATATTTATTTGTATATTATCCTTCCTATAATATTATTATATATGTATTATTAATAACAAAAACATCATTAAAAAGTGTTCATTCATATATAATTATTGTTATATAAAAATTATAAAATATGTATTTATATTATGATAAAAAAAACCTGTCAATATTTAATTGCATATTATCCTTACTATAATATTAATATATATGTATTATTATTATTAAAAACATTATTAAAAAGTGTTCATTCATATATAATTATAATTAAAAAAATATTATAAAATATGTATTTATATTATGATCAAAAACATTTTTATATATTTATTTGTATATTATCCTTCCATTAATATTATTATATATGTATTATTCATAACAAAAACATTATTAAAAAGTGTTCATTCATATATAATTATAATTATAAAAAAACTTTAAACTATGTATTTATATTATGATCAAAAAAACCTGTCAATATTTATTTTCATATTATCGTTTCAATAATATTATTATATTTGTATTATTAATTACAAAAACATTACTAAAAAGTGTTCATTCATATATAATTATTATTATAAAAATATTATAAAATATGTATTTATATTATGATAAAAAAAACTGTGAATATTTATTTGCATATTATCCTTCCTATAATATTATAATATATGTATTATTAATTACAAAAACATCATTAAAAAGTGTTCATTCATATATAATTATTATTATAAAAATATTATAAAATATGTATTTATATTATGATCAAAAACATTTATATATATTTATTTGTATATTATCCTTCCTATAATATTATTATATATGTATTATTAATTACAAAAACATCATTAAAAAGTGTTCATTCATATATAATTATTTTTATATAAAAATTTTAAAATATGTATTTATATTATGATAAAAAAAACCTGTCAATATTTAATTGCATATTATCCTTACTATAATATTAATATATATGTATTATTATTATTAAAAACATTATTAAAAAGTGTTCATTCATATATAATTATAATTATAAAAATATTATAAAATATGTATTTATATTATGATCAAAAACATTTATATATATTTATTTGTATATTATCCTTCCTATAATATTATTATATATGTATTATTAATAACAAAAACATTATTAAAAAGTGTTCATTCATATATAATTATTATTATAAAAATATTATAAAATATGTATTTATATTATGATCAAAAACATTTATATATATTTATTTGTATATTATCCTTCCTATAATATTATTATATATGTATTATTCATAACAAAAACATTATTAAAAAGTGTTCATTCATATATTATTATAAAAATATTATAAAATATGTATTTATATTATGATCAAAAACATTTATATATATTTATTTGTATATTATCCTTCCTATAATATTATTATATATGTATTATTCATAACAAAAACATTATTAAAAAGTGTTCATTCATATATAATTATAATTATAAAAAAACTTCAAACTATGTATTTATATTATGATCAAAAAAACCTGTCAATATTTATTTGCATATTATCGTTTCTATAATATTATTATATTTGTATTATTAATTACAAAAACATTACTAAAAAGTGTTCATTCATATATAATTATTATTATAAAAAAACTTTAAACTATGTATTTATATTATGATCAAAAAAACCTGTCAATATTTATTTGCATATTATCGTTTCTATAATATTATTATATATGTATTATTAATAACAAAAACATTATTAAAAAGTGTTCATTCATATATAATTATTATTATATAAATATTATAAAATATGTATTTATATTATGATCAAAAACATTTATATATATTTATTTGTATATTATCCTTCCT
>NW_026542918.1:0-100332 GCF_028750875.1 Macrosteles quadrilineatus
ACACACTTGTACAACTTGTACACCCTTGTACAAACTTTTACACATCGTACACACTTGTACACCCTTGTACAAACTTGTACATCCTTGTACACACTTGTACAGCCTTGTACACAATTGTACAACCCTTGTACACACTTGTACACACTTTTACTTATCGTACACACTTGTACACCCTTGTACAAACTTGTACATCCTTGTACACACTTGTACAACCTTGTACAAACTTGAACAAACTTGTACATCCTTGTACACGATTTTACACCCTTGTACACACTTGTACAACCTTGTAAAAACTTGTACAACCTTGTACACACTTGTACACCCTTGTACACACTTGTCCAAGCTTGTACACACTTGTACAACCTTGTACACACTTGTACACCCTTGTACACACATGTACAACCTTGTACACAACTTGTACAACCTTGTACACACTTGTACAACCTTGTAAAACTTGTACACCCTTGTACAAACTTGTACAACCCCTGTACACACTTGTACACATTTGTACACACTTGTACACCCTTGTACACACTTGTACAACCTTGTACAAACTTATACAATCTTGTACACACTTGTACAACCCAGTACACAACTTGTACAACCTTGTACACACTTGTACAACCTTGTAAAACTTGTACACCCTTGTACAAACTTGTACACCCCTGTACACACTTGTACACATTTGTACACACTTGTACACCCTTGTACACACTTGTACAAACCTTGTACAAACTTATACAATCTTGTACACACTTGTACAACCCAGTACACACTTGTACAATCTTGTACAAACTTGTACATCCTTGTACACGATTGTACACCCTTGTACACACTTGTACAACCTTGTACACACTTGTACAACCTTGTACACAATTGTACAACCTTGTACACACTTGTACAACCTTGTTTACACTTGCACAACTTTGTACACACTTGTACAGTCTTGTACACAATTGTACACCCTTGTACACACTTGTGCACCCTTGTACAAACTTGTACATCCTTGTACACACTTGTACAACCTTGTACAAACTTGTACAAACTTGTACATCCTTGTACACGATTGTACACCCTTGTACACACTTGTACAACCTTGTACACACTTGTACAACCTGATACACAATTGTACAACCTTGTACACTTGTACAACCTTGTACACACTTGTACAACCTTGTACACACTTGTACAACCTTGTACACACTTGTACAACCTTGTACACACTTGTACAGCCTTGTACACAATTGTACAACCTTGTACACACTTGTACAACCTTGTACACACTTGTACAACCTTGTACACAATTGTACAGCCTTGTACACACTTGTACAACCTTGTACACACTTGTACAGCCTTGTACAAAATTGTACAACCTTGTACACACTTTACAGCCTTGTACACAATTGTACAACCTTGTACACACCTGTACAACCTTGTACACCCTTGTACAAACTTTTACACATCGTACACACTTGTACACTCTTGTACAAACTTGTACATCCTTGTACACACTTGTACAACCTTGTACACACTTGTACAATCTTGTACACACTTGTACAATCTTGTACACACTTGTACAGCCTTGTACACAATTGTACAACCTTGTACAGCCTTGTACACAATTGTACAACCTTGTACACACTTGTACAACCTTGTACACCCTTGTACACACTTTTACTTATCGTACACACTTGTACACCCTTGTACAAACTTGTACAAACTTGTACATCCTTGTACACGATTTTACACCCTTGTACACACTTGTACAACCTTGTAAAAACTTGTACAACCTTGTACACACTTGTACACCCTTGTACACACTTGTACAAGCTTGTACACACTTGTACAACCTTGTACACACTTGTACACACTTGTACACCCTTGTACACACATGTACAACCTTGTACACAACTTGTACAACCTTGTACACACTTGTACAACCTTGTAAAACTTGTACACCCTTGTACAAACTTGTACACCCCTGTACACACTTGTACACATTTGTACACACTTGTACACCCTTGTACACACTTGTACAACCTTGTACAAACTTATACAATCTTGTACACACTTGTACAACCCAGTACACAACTTGTACAACCTTGTACACACTTGTACAACCTTGTAAAACTTGTACACCCTTGTACAAACTTGTACACCCCTGTACACACTTGTACACATTTGTACACACTTGTACACCCTTGTACACACTTGTACAACCTTGTACAAACTTATACAATCTTGTACACACTTGTACAACCCAGTACACACTTGTAAAATCTTGTACAAACTTGTACATCATTGTACACGATTGTACACCCTTGTACACACTTGTACAACCTTGTACACACTTGTACAACCTTGTACACAATTGTACAACCTTGTACACACTTGTACAACCTTGTACACACTTGCACAACTTTGTACACACTTGTACAGTCTTGTACACAATTGTACAACCTTGTACACACTTGTACAACCTTGTACACACTTGTACAACCTTGTACACAATTGTACAGCCTTGTACACACTTGTACAACCTTGTACACACTTGTACAGCCTTGTACACAATTGTACAACCTTGTACATACTTGTACAACCTTGTACACACTTGTACAACCTTGTACACAATTGTACAGCCTTGTACACACTTGTACAACCTTGTACACACTTGTACAACCTTGTAAAAACTTGTACACCCTTGTACACACTTGTACAACCTTGTACAACCTTTTACACACTTGTACAGCCTTGTACACAATTGTACAACCTTGTACACACTTGTACAACCTTGTACAACCTTGTACAAACCTGTACACCCTTGTACACACTTGTACAAGCTTGTACACGATTGTACACCCTTGTACACACTTGTGCACCCTTGTACAAACTTGTACATCCTTGTACACACTTGTACAACCTTGTACAAACTTGTACAAACTTGTACAAACTTGTACATCCTTGTACACGATTGTACACCCTTGTACACACTTGTACAAGCTTGTACACACTTGTACAACCTGATACACAATTGTACAACCTTGTACACACTTGTACAACCTTGTACACACTTGTACAACCTTGTACACACTTGTACAACCTTGTACACACTTGTACAACCTTGTACACACTTGTACAGCCTTGTATACAATTGTACAACCTTGTACACACTTGTACAACCTTGTACACACTTGTACAACCTTGTACACAATTGTACAGCCTTGTACACACTTGTACAACCTTGTACACACTTGTACAGCCTTGTACAAAATTGTACAACCTTGTACACACTTGTACAGCCTTGTACACAATTGTACAACCTTGTACACACTTGTACAACCTTGTACACCCTTGTACAAACTTTTACACATCGTACACACTTGTACACCCTTGTACAAACTTGTACATCCCTGTACACACTTGTACAACCTTGTACACACTTGTACAATCTTGTACACATTTGTACAATCTTGTACACACTTGTACAGCCTTGTACACAATTGTACAACCTTGTACACACTTGTACAGCCTTGTACACAATTGTACAACCTTGTACACACTTGTACAACCTTGTACACCCTTGTACACACTTTTACTTATCGTACACACTTGTACACCCTTGTACAAACTTGTACATCCTTGTACACACTTGTACAACCTTGTACAAACTTGTACAAACTTGTACATCCTTGTACACGATTTTACACCCTTGTACACACTTGTACAACCTTGTAAAAACTTGTACAACCTTGTACACACTTGTACACCCTTGTACACACTTGTACAAGCTTGTACACACTTGTACAACCTTGTACACACTTGTACACCCTTGTACACACATGTACAACCTTGTACACAACTTGTACAACCTTGTACACACTTGTACAACCTTGTAAAACTTGTACACCCTTTTACAAACTTGTACACCCCTGTACACACTTGTACACATTTGTACACACTTGTACACCCTTGTACACACTTGTACAAACTTATACAATCTTGTACACACTTGTACAACCCAGTACACAACTTGTACAACCTTGTACACACTTGTACAACCTTGTAAAACTTGTACACCCTTGTACAAACTTGTACACCCCTGTACACACTTGTACACATTTGTACACACTTGTACACCCTTGTACACACTTGTACAACCTTGTACAAACTTATACAATCTTGTACACACTTGTACAACCCAGTACACACTTGTAAAATCTTGTACAAACTTGTACATCATTGTACACGATTGTACACCCTTGTACACACTTGTACAACCTTGTACACACTTGTACAACCTTGTACACAATTGTACAACCTTGTACACACTTGTACAACCTTGTACACACTTGCACAACTTTGTACACACTTGTACAGTCTTGTACACAATTGTACAACCTTGTACACACTTGTACAACCTTGTACACACTTGTACAACCTTGTACACAATTGTACAGCCTTGTACACACTTGTACAACCTTGTACACACTTGTACAGCCTTGTACACAATTGTACAACCTTGTACACACTTGTACAACCTTGTACACACTTGTACAACCTTGTACACAATTGTACAGCCTTGTACACACTTGTACAACCTTGTACACACTTGTACAACCTTGTAAAAACTTGTACACCCTTGTACACACTTGTACAACCTTGTACAACCTTGTACAAACTTGTACATCCTTGTACACGATTTTTCACCCTTGTACACACTTGTACAACCTTGTACAAACTTGTACATCCTTGTACACACTTGTACAACCTTGTACAAACTTGTACAAACTTGTACATCCTTGTACACGATTTTTCACCCTTGTACACACTTGTACAACCTTGTACACACTTGTACACCCTTGTACACACTTGTACAACCTTGTACACACTTGTACAACCTTGTACACACTTGTACAACCTTGTACACACTTGTACAACCTTGTACACACTTGTACAACCTTGTACACACTTGTACAACCTTGTACACACTTGTACAACCTTGTACACACTTGTACAACCTTGTACACACTTGTACAACCTTGTACACACTTGTACAACCTTGTACACACTTGTACAACCTTGTACACACTTGTACAACCATGTAAAAACTTGTACAACCTTGTACACACTTGTACACCCTTGTACACACTTGTACAAGCTTGTACACACTTGTACAACCTTGTACACACTTGTACACCCTTGTACACACTTGTACAACCTTGTACAAACCTGTACACCTTTGTACACACTTGAACATGCTTGTACACACTTGTACAAGCTTGTATACACTTGTACACCTTTGTTCAAATTTGTGAACCCTTGTACACTTTTGTACACCCTTGTACACATTTGTACAACCTTGTACAAACTTGTACACACTTGTACAAACTTGTAAACACTTGTACAACCTTGTACAAACTTGTACAACCTTGTACACACTTGTACAACGTTGTACACACTTGTACAAGTTGTACACACTTGTACAACCTTGTACACACTTGTACAGACTTGTACACACTTGTACAACCTTGTACACAATTGTAAAACCTTGTACACACTTGTACAACCTTGTACAAACTTGTACAACCTTGTACAAACTTGTACACACTTGTACAAACTTTTACATCCTTGTACACATTTGTACACCCTTGTACACACTTGTACAACCTTGTACAACCTTGTACAAACCTGTACACCCTTGTACACACTTGTACAAGCTTGTACACGATTGTACACCCTTGTACACACTTGTGCACCCTTGTACAAACTTGTACATCCTTGTACACACTTGTACAACCTTGTACAAACTTGTACAAACTTGTACAAACTTGTACATCCTTGTACACGATTGAACACCCTTGTACACACTTGTACAACCTTGTACACACTTGTACAACCTGATACACAATTGTACAACCTTGTACACACTTGTACAACCTTGTACACACTTGTACAACCTTGTACACACTTGTACAACCTTGTACACACTTGTACAACCTTGTACACACTTGTACAACCTTGTACACACTTGTACAACCTGATACACAATTGTACAACCTTGTACACACTTGTACAACCTTGTACACACTTGTACAACCTTGTACACACTTGTACAACCTTGTACACACTTGTACAACCTTGTACACACTTGTACAGCCTTGTACACAATTGTACAACCTTGTACACACTTGTACAACCTTGTACACACTTTTACAACCTTGTACACAATTGTACAGCCTTGTACACACTTGTACAACCTTGTACACACTTGTACAGCCTTGTACAAAATTGTACAACCTTGTACACACTTGTACAGCCTTGTACACAATTGTACAACCTTGTACACACTTGTACAACCTTGTACACCCTTGTACAAACTTTTACACATCGTACACACTTGTACACCCTTGTACAAACTTGTACATCCTTGTACACACTTGTACAACCTTGTACACACTTGTACAATCTTGTACACACTTGTACAATCTTGTACACACTTGTACAGCCTTGTACACAATTGTACAACCTTGTACACACTTGTACAGCCTTGTACACAATTGTACAACCTTGTACACACTTGTACAACCTTGTACACCCTTGTACACACTTTTACTTATCGTACACACTTGTACACCCTTGTACAAACTTGTACATCCTTGTACACACTTGTACAACCTTGTACAAACTTGTACAAACTTGTACATCCTTGTACACGATTTTACACCCTTGTACACACTTGTACAACCTTGTAAAAACTTGTACAACCTTGTACACACTTGTACACCCTTGTACACACTTGTACAAGCTTGTACACACTTGTACAACCTTGTACACACTTGTACACACTTGTACACCCTTGTACACACATGTACAACCTTGTACACAACTTGTACAACCTTGTACACACTTTTACAACCTTGTAAAACTTGTACACCCTTGTACAAACTTGTACACCCCTGTACACACTTGTACACATTTGTACACACTTGTACACCCTTGTACACACTTGTACAACCTTGTACAAACTTATACAATCTTGTACACACTTGTACAACCCAGTACACAACTTGTACAACCTTGTACACACTTGTACAACCTTGTAAAACTTGTACACCCTTGTACAAACTTGTACACCCCTGTACACACTTGTACACATTTGTACACACTTGTACACCCTTGTACACACTTGTACAACCTTGTACAAACTTATACAATCTTGTACACACTTGTACAACCCAGTACACACTTGTAAAATCTTGTACAAACTTGTACATCATTGTACACGATTGTACACCCTTGTACACACTTGTACAACCTTGTACACACTTGTACAACCTTGTACACAATTGTACAACCTTGTACACACTTGTACAACCTTGTACACACTTGCACAACTTTGTACACACTTGTACAGTCTTGTACACAATTGTACAACCTTGTACACACTTGTACAACCTTGTACACACTTGTACAACCTTGTACACAATTGTACAGCCTTGTACACAATTGTACAACCTTGTACACACTTGTACAACCTTGTACACACTTGTACAACCTTGTACACAATTGTACAGCCTTGTACACACTTGTACAACCTTGTACACACTTGTACAACCTTGTAAAAACTTGTACACCCTTGTACACACTTGTACAACCTTGTACAACCTTGTACACACTTGTACAGCCTTGTACACAATTGTACAACCTTGTACACACTTGTACAACCTTGTACAACCTTGTACAAACCTGTACACCCTTGTACACACTTGTACAAGCTTGTACACGATTGTACACCCTTGTACACACTTGTGCACCCTTGTACAAACTTGTACATCCTTGTACACACTTGTACAACCTTGTACAAACTTGTACAAACTTGTACAAACTTGTACATCCTTGTACACTATTGTACACCCTTGTACACACTTGTACAACCTTGTACACACTTGTACAACCTGATACACAATTGTACAACCTTGTACACACTTGTACAACCTTGTACACACTTGTACAACCTTGTACACACTTGTACAACCTTGTACACACTTGTACAACCTTGTACACACTTGTACAGCCTTGTATACAATTGTACAACCTTGTACACACTTGTACAGCCTTGTACAAACTTGTACACACTTGTACAAACTTTTACATCCTTGTACACATTTGTACACCCTTGTACACACTTGTACAACCTTGTACAACCTTGTACAAACCTGTACACCCTTGTACACACTTGTACAAGCTTGTACACGATTGTACACCCTTGTACACACTTGTGCACCCTTGTACAAACTTGTACATCCTTGTACACACTTGTACAACCTTGTACAAACTTGTACAAACTTGTACAAACTTGTACATCCTTGTACACGATTGAACACCCTTGTACACACTTGTACAACCTTGTACACACTTGTACAACCAGATACACAATTGTACAACCTTGTACACACTTGTACAACCTTGTACACACTTGTACAACCTTGTACACACTTGTACAACCTTGTACACACTTGTACAACCTTGTACACACTTGTACAACCTTGTACACACTTGTACAACCTTGTACACACTTGTACAACCTTGTACACACTTGTACAACCTGATACACAATTGTACAACCTTGTACACACTTGTACAACCTTGTACACACTTGTACAACCTTGTACACACTTGTACAACCTTGTACACACTTGTACAACCTTGTACACACTTGTACAGCCTTGTACACAATTGTACAACCTTGTACACACTTGTACAACCTTGTACACACTTTTACAACCTTGTACACAATTGTACAGCCTTGTACACACTTGTACAACCTTGTACACACTTGTACAGCCTTGTACAAAATTGTACAACCTTGTACACACTTGTACAGCCTTGTACACAATTGTACAACCTTGTACACACTTGTACAACCTTGTACACCCTTGTACAAACTTTTACACATCGTACACACTTGTACACCCTTGTACAAACTTGTACATCCTTGTACACACTTGTACAACCTTGTACACACTTGTACAATCTTGTACACACTTGTACAATCTTGTACACACTTGTACAGCCTTGTACACAATTGTACAACCTTGTACACACTTGTACAGCCTTGTACACAATTGTACAACCTTGTACACACTTTTACAACCTTGTACACACTTTTACAACCTTGTACACCCTTGTACACACTTTTACTTATCGTACACACTTGTACACCCTTGTACAAACTTGTACATCCTTGTACACACTTGTACAACCTTGTACAAACTTGTACAAACTTGTACATCCTTGTACACGATTTTACACCCTTGTACACACTTGTACAACCTTGTAAAAACTTGTACAACCTTGTACACACTTGTACACCCTTGTACACACTTGTACAAGCTTGTACACACTTGTACAACCTTGTACACACTTGTACACACTTGTACACCCTTGTACACACATGTACAACCTTGTACACAACTTGTACAACCTTGTACACACTTTTACAACCTTGTAAAACTTGTACACCCTTGTACAAACTTGTACACCCCTGTACACACTTGTACACATTTGTACACACTTGTACACCCTTGTACACACTTGTACAACCTTGTACAAACTTATACAATCTTGTACACACTTGTACAACCCAGTACACAACTTGTACAACCTTGTACACACTTGTACAACCTTGTAAAACTTGTACACCCTTGTACAAACTTGTACACCCCTGTACACACTTGTACACATTTGTACACACTTGTACACCCTTGTACACACTTGTACAACCTTGTACAAACTTATACAATCTTGTACACACTTGTACAACCCAGTACACACTTGTAAAATCTTGTACAAACTTGTACATCATTGTACACGATTGTACACCCTTGTACACACTTGTACAACCTTGTACACACTTGTACAACCTTGTACACAATTGTACAACCTTGTACACACTTGTACAACCTTGTACACACTTGCACAACTTTGTACACACTTGTACAGTCTTGTACACAATTGTACAACCTTGTACACACTTGTACAACCTTGTACACACTTGTACAACCTTGTACACAATTGTACAGCCTTGTACACACTTGTACAACCTTGTACACACTTGTACAGCCTTGTACACAATTGTACAACCTTGTACACACTTGTACAACCTTGTACACACTTGTACAACCTTGTACACAATTGTACAGCCTTGTACACACTTGTACAACCTTGTACACACTTGTACAACCTTGTAAAAACTTGTACACCCTTGTACACACTTGTACAACCTTGTACAACCTTGTACACACTTGTACAGCCTTGTACACAATTGTACAACCTTGTACACACTTGTACAACCTTGTACAACCTTGTACAAACCTGTACACCCTTGTACACACTTGTACAAGCTTGTACACGATTGTACACCCTTGTACACACTTGTGCACCCTTGTACAAACTTGTACATCCTTGTACACACTTGTACAACCTTGTACAAACTTGTACAAACTTGTACAAACTTGTACATCCTTGTACACTATTGTACACCCTTGTACACACTTGTACAACCTTGTACACACTTGTACAACCTGATACACAATTGTACAACCTTGTACACACTTGTACAACCTTGTACACACTTGTACAACCTTGTACACACTTGTACAACCTTGTACACACTTGTACAACCTTGTACACACTTGTACAGCCTTGTATACAATTGTACAACCTTGTACACACTTGTACAGCCTTGTACACAATTGTACAACCTTGTACAGCCTTGTACACAATTGTACAACCTTGTACACACTTGTACAACCTTGTACACCCTTGTACACACTTTTACTTATCGTACACACTTGTACACCCTTGTACAAACTTGTACATCCTTGTACACACTTGTACAACCTTGTACAAACTTGTACAAACTTGTACATCCTTGTACACGATTTTACACCCTTGTACACACTTGTACAACCTTGTAAAAACTTGTACAACCTTGTACACACTTGTACACCCTTGTACACACTTGTACAAGCTTGTACACACTTGTACAACCTTGTACACACTTGTACACCCTTGTACACACATGTACAACCTTGTACACAACTTGTACAACCTTGTACACACTTGTACAACCTTGTAAAACTTGTACACCCTTGTACAAACTTGTACACCCCTGTACACACTTGTACACATTTGTACACACTTGTACACCCTTGTACACACTTGTACAACCTTGTACAAACTTATACAATCTTGTACACACTTGTACAACCCAGTACACAACTTGTACAACCTTGTACACACTTGTACAACCTTGTAAAACTTGTACACCCTTGTACAAACTTGTACACCCCTGTACACACTTGTACACATTTGTACACACTTGTACACCCTTGTACACACTTGTACAACCTTGTACAAACTTATACAATCTTGTACACACTTGTACAACCCAGTACACACTTGTAAAATCTTGTACAAACTTGTACATCATTGTACACGATTGTACACCCTTGTACACACTTGTACAACCTTGTACACACTTGTACAACCTTGTACACAATTGTACAACCTTGTACACACTTGTACAACCTTGTACACACTTGCACAACTTTGTACACACTTGTACAGTCTTGTACACAATTGTACAACCTTGTACACACTTGTACAACCTTGTACACACTTGTACAACCTTGTACACACTTGTACAACCTTGTACACAATTGTACAGCCTTGTACACAATTGTACAACCTTGTACACACTTGTACAGCCTTGTACACAATTGTACAACCTTGTACACACTTGTACAACCTTGTACACACTTGTACAACCTTGTACACAATTGTACAGCCTTGTACACACTTGTACAACCTTGTACACACTTGTACAACCTTGTAAAAACTTGTACACCCTTGTACACACTTGTACAACCTTGTACAACCTTGTACAAACTTGTACATCCTTGTACACGATTTTTCACCCTTGTACACACTTGTACAACCTTGTACAAACTTGTACATCCTTGTACACACTTGTACAACCTTGTACAAACTTGTACAAACTTGTACATCCTTGTACACGATTTTTCACCCTTGTACACACTTGTACAACCTTGTACACACTTGTACACCCTTGTACACACTTGTACAACCTTGTACACACTTGTACAACCTTGTACACACTTGTACAACCTTGTACACACTTGTACAACCTTGTACACACTTGTACAACCTTGTACACACTTGTACAACCTTGTACACACTTGTACAACCTTGTACACACTTGTACAACCTTGTACACACTTGTACAACCTTGTACACACTTGTACAACCTTGTACACACTTGTACAACCTTGTACACTCTTGTACAACCTTGTACACACTTGTACAACCTTGTACACACTTGTACAACCTTGTACACACTTGTACAACCTTGTACACACTTGTACAACCTTGTACACACTTGTACAACCTTGTACACACTTGTACAACCTTGTACACACTTGTACAACCTTGTACAAACCTGTACACCCTTGTACACACTTGTACATGCTTGTACACACTTGTACAAGCTTGTATACACTTGTACACCTTTGTTCAAATTCGTGAACCCTTGTACACTTTTGTACACCCTTGTACACATTTGTACAACCTTGTACAAACTTGTACACACTTGTACAAACTTGTACACACTTGTACAACCTTGTACAAACTTGTACAACCTTGTACACACTTGTACAACGTTGTACACACTTGTACAAGTTGTACACACTTGTACAACCTTGTACACACTTGTACAACCTTGTACACACTTGTACAACCTTGTACACAATTGTAAAACCTTGTACAACCTTGTACAACCTTGTACAAACCTGTACACCCTTGTACACACTTGTACAAGCTTGTACACGATTGTACACCCTTGTACACACTTGTGCACCCTTGTACAAACTTGTACATCCTTGTACACACTTGTACAACCTTGTACAAACTTGTACAAACTTGTACAAACTTGTACAAACTTGTACATCCTTGTACACGATTGTACACCCTTGTACACACTTGTACAACCTTGTAAACACTTGTACAACCTGATACACACTTGTACAACCTTGTACACACTTTTACAACCTTGTACACAATTGTACAGCCTTGTACACACTTGTACAACCTTGTACACACTTGTACAGCCTTGTACAAAATTGTACAACCTTGTACACACTTGTACAGCCTTGTACACAATTGTACAACCTTGTACACACTTGTACAACCTTGTACACCCTTGTACAAACTTTTACACATCGTACACACTTGTACACCCTTGTACAAACTTGTACATCCTTGTACACACTTGTACAACCTTGTACACACTTGTACAATCTTGTACACACTTGTACAATCTTGTACACACTTGTACAGCCTTGTACACAATTGTACAACCTTGTACACACTTGTACAGCCTTGTACACAATTGTACAACCTTGTACACACTTGTACAACCTTGTACACCCTTGTACACACTTTTACTTATCGTACACACTTGTACACCCTTGTACAAACTTGTACATCCTTGTACACACTTGTACAACCTTGTACAAACTTGTACAAACTTGTACATCCTTGTACACGATTTTACTCCCTTGTACACACTTGTACAACCTTGTAAAAACTTGTACAACCTTGTACACACTTGTACACCCTTGTACACACTTGTACAAGCTTGTACACACTTGTACAACCTTGTACACACTTGTACACACTTGTACACCCTTGTACACACATGTACAACCTTGTACACAACTTGTACAACCTTGTACACACTTGTACAACCTTGTAAAACTTGTACACCCTTGTACAAACTTGTACACCCCTGTACACACTTGTACACATTTGTACACACTTGTACACCCTTGTACACACTTGTACAACCTTGTACAAACTTATACAATCTTGTACACACTTGTACAACCCAGTACACAACTTGTACAACCTTGTACACACTTGTACAACCTTGTAAAACTTGTACACCCTTGTACAAACTTGTACACCCCTGTACACACTTGTACACATTTGTACACACTTGTACACCCTTGTACACACTTGTACAACCTTGTACAAACTTATACAATCTTGTACACACTTGTACAACCCAGTACACACTTGTAAAATCTTGTACAAACTTGTACATCATTGTACACGATTGTACACCCTTGTACACACTTGTACAACCTTGTACACACTTGTACAACCTTGTACACAATTGTACAACCTTGTACACACTTGTACAAACTTGTACACACTTGCACAACTTTGTACACACTTGTACAGTCTTGAACACAATTGTACAACCTTGTACACACTTGTACAACCTTGTACACACTTGTACAACCTTGTACACAATTGTACAGCCTTGTACACACTTGTACAACCTTGTACACACTTGTACAGCCTTGTACACAATTGTACAACCTTGTACACACTTGTACAACCTTGTACACACTTGTACAACCTTGTACACAATTGTACAGCCTTGTACACACTTGTACAACCTTGTACACACTTGTACAACCTTGAAAAAAAATTTGTACACCCTTGTAAACACTTGTACAACCTTGTACAACCTTGTACACACTTGTACAGCCTTGTACACAATTGTACAACCTTGTACACACTTGTACAACCTTGTACAACCTTGTACAAACCTGTACACCCTTGTACACACTTGTACAAGCTTGTACACGATTGTACACCCTTGTACACACTTGTGCACCCTTGTACAAACTTGTACATCCTTGTACACACTTGTACAACCTTGTACAAACTTGTACAAACTTGTACAAACTTGTACATCCTTGTACACTATTGTACACCCTTGTACACACTTGTACAACCTTGTACACACTTGTACAACCTGATACACAATTGTACAACCTTGTACACACTTGTACAACCTTGTACACACTTGTACAACCTTGTACACACTTGTACAACCTTGTACACACTTGTACAACCTTGTACACACTTGTACAGCCTTGTATACAATTGTACAACCTTGTACACACTTGTACAGCCTTGTACACAATTGTACAACCTTGTACACACTTGTACAACCTTGTACACCCTTTACACACTTTTACTTATCGTACACACTTGTACACCCTTGTACAAACTTGTACATCCTTGTACACACTTGTACAACCTTGTACAAACTTGTACAAACTTGTACATCCTTGTACACGATTTTACACCCTTGTACACACTTGTACAACCTTGTAAAAACTTGTACAACCTTGTACACACTTGTACACCCTTGTACACACTTGTACAAGCTTGTACACACTTGTACAACCTTGTACACACTTGTACACCCTTGTACACACATGTACAACCTTGTACACAACTTGTACAACCTTGTACACACTTGTACAACCTTGTAAAACTTGTACACCCTTGTACAAACTTGTACACCCCTGTACACACTTGTACACATTTGTACACACTTGTACACCCTTGTACACACTTGTACAACCTTGTACAAACTTATACAATCTTGTACACACTTGTACAACCCAGTACACAACTTGTACAACCTTGTACACACTTGTACAACCTTGTAAAACTTGTACACCCTTGTACAAACTTGTACACCCCTGTACACACTTGTACACATTTGTACACACTTGTACACCCTTGTACACACTTGTACAACCTTGTACAAACTTATACAATCTTGTACACACTTGTACAACCCAGTACACACTTGTAAAATCTTGTACAAACTTGTACATCATTGTACACGATTGTACACCCTTGTACACACTTGTACAACCTTGTACACACTTGTACAACCTTGTACACAATTGTACAACCTTGTACACACTTGTACAACCTTGTACACACTTGCACAATTTTGTACACACTTGTACAGTCTTGTACACAATTGTACAACCTTGTACACACTTGTACAACCTTGTACACACTTGTACAACCTTGTACACAATTGTACAGCCTTGTACACAATTGTACAACCTTGTACACACTTGTACAGCCTTGTACACAATTGTACAACCTTGTACACACTTGTACAACCTTGTACACACTTGTACAACCTTGTACACAATTGTACAGCCTTGTACACACTTGTACAACCTTGTACACACTTGTACAACCTTGTAAAAACTTGTACACCCTTGTACACACTTGTACAACCTTGTACAACCTTGTACAAACTTGTACATCCTTGTACACGATTTTTCACCCTTGTACACACTTGTACAACCTTGTACAAACTTGTACATCCTTGTACACACTTGTACAACTTTGTACAAACTTGTACAAACTTGTACATCCTTGTACACGATTTTTCACCCTTGTACACACTTGTACAACCTTGTACACACTTGTACACCCTTGTACACACTTGTACAACCTTGTACACACTTGTACAACCTTGTACACACTTGTACAACCTTGTACACACTTGTACAACCTTGTACACACTTGTACAACCTTGTACACACTTGTACAACCTTGTACACACTTGTACAACCTTGTACACACTTGTACAACCTTGTACACACTTGTACAACCTTGTACACACTTGTACAACCTTGTACACTCTTGTACAACCTTGTACACACTTGTACAACCTTGTACACACTTGTACAACCTTGTACACACTTGTACAACCTTGTACACACTTGTACAACCATGTAAAAACTTGTACAACCTTGTACACACTTGTACACCCTTGTACACACTTGTACAAGCTTGTACACACTTGTACAACCTTGTACACACTTGTACACCCTTGTACACACTTGTACAACCTTGTACAAACCTGTACACCCTTGTACACACTTGTACATGCTTGTACACACTTGTACAAGCTTGTATACACTTGTACACCTTTGTTCAAATTTGTGAACCCTTGTACACTTTTGTACACCCTTGTACACATTTGTACAACCTTGTACAAACTTGTACACACTTGTACAAACTTGTACACACTTGTACAACCTTGTACAAACTTGTACAACCTTGTACACACTTGTACAACGTTGTACACACTTGTACAAGTTGTACACACTTGTACAACCTTGTACACACTTGTACAACCTTGTACACACTTGTACAACCTTGTACACAATTGTAAAACCTTGTACAACCTTGTACAACCTTGTACAAACCTGTACACCCTTGTGCACCCTTGTACAAACTTGTACATCCTTGTACACACTTGTACAACCTTGTACAAACTTGTACAAACTTGTACAAACTTGTACAAACTTGTACATCCTTGTACACGATTGTACACCCTTGTACACACTTGTACAACCTTGTAAACACTTGTACAACCTGATACACAATTGTACAACTTTGTACACACTTGTAAAACCTTGTACACACTTGTACAACCTTGTACACACTTGTACAACCTTGTACACACTTGTACAACCTTGTACACATTTGTACAGCCTTGTACACAATTGTACAACCTTGTACACACTTGTACAACCTTGTACACACTTGTACAACCTTGTACACAATTGTACAGCCTTGTACACACTTGTACAACCTTGTACACACTTGTACAGCCTTGTACAAAATTGTACAACCTTGTACACACTTGTACAGCCTTGTACACAATTGTACAACCTTGTACACACTTGTACAACCTTGTACACCCTTGTACAAACTTTTACACATCGTACACACTTGTACACCCTTGTACAAACTTGTACATCCTTGTACACACTTGTACAACCTTGTAAACACTTGTACAATCTTGTACACACTTGTACAGCCTTGTACACAATTGTACAACCTTGTACACACTTGTACAGCCTTGTACACAATTGTACAACCTTGTACACACTTGTACAACCTTGTACACCCTTGTACACACTTTTACTTATCGTACACACTTGTACACCCTTGTACAAACTTGTACATCCTTGTACACACTTGTACAACCTTGTACAAACTTGTACAAACTTGTATATCCTTGTACACGATTTTACACCCTTGTACACACTTGTACAACCTTGTAAAAACTTGTACAACCTTGTACACACTTGTACACCCTTGTACACACTTGTACAAGCTTGTACACACTTGTACAACCTTGTACACACTTTTACACACTTGTACACCCTTGTACACACATGTACAACCTTGTACACAACTTGTACAACCTTGTACACACTTGTACAACCTTGTAAAACTTGTACACCCTTGTACAAACTTGTACACCCCTGTACACACTTGTACACATTTGTACACACTTGTACACCCTTGTACACACTTGTACAACCTTGTACAAACTTATACAATCTTGTACACACTTGTACAACCCAGTACACAACTTGTACAACCTTGTACACACTTGTACAACCTTGTAAAACTTGTACACCCTTGTACAAACTTGTACACCCCTGTACACACTTGTACACATTTGTACACACTTGTACACCCTTGTACACACTTGTACAACCTTGTACAAACTTATACAATCTTGTACACACTTGTACAACCCAGTACACACTTGTAAAATCTTGTACAAACTTGTACATCATTGTACACGATTGTACACCCTTGTACACACTTGTACAACCTTGTAAAAACTTGTACAACCTTGTACACACTTGTACACCCTTGTACACACTTGTACAACCTTGTACACACTTGTACAACCTTGTACACACTTGTACAACCTTGTACACACTTGTACAACCTTGTACACACTTGTACAACCTTGTACACACTTGTACAACCTTGTACACACTTGTACAACCTTGTACACACTTGTACAACCTTGTACACACTTGTACAACCTTGTACACACTTGTACAACCTTGTACACACTTGTACAACCTTGTACACACTTGTACAACCTTGTACACACTTGTACAACCTTGTACACACTTGTACAACCATGTAAAAACTTGTACAACCTTGTACACACTTGTACACCCTTGTACACACTTGTACAAGCTTGTACACACTTGTACAACCTTGTACACACTTGTACACCCTTGTACACACTTGTACAACCTTGTACAAACCTGTACACCCTTATACACACTTGTACAAGCTTGTACACACTTGTACAAGCTTGTACACACTTGTACACCTTTGTTCAAACTTGTGCACCCTTGTACACTTTTGTACACCCTTGTACACATTTGTACAACCTTGTACAAACTTGTACACACTTGTACAAACTTGTACACACTTGTACAACCTTGTAAAAACTTGTACAACCTTGTACACACTTGTACAACCTTGTACACACTTGTACAAGTTGTACACACTTGTACAACCTTGTACACACTTGTACAACCTTGTACACACTTGTACAACCTTGTACACAATTGTAAAACCTTGTACACACTTGTACAACCTTGTACAAACTTGTACACACTTGTACAAACTTTTACATCCTTGTACACATTTGTACACCCTTGTACACACTTGTACAACCTTGTACAACCTTGTACAAACCTGTACACCCTTGTACACACTTGTACAAGCTTGTACACGATTGTACACCCTTGTACACACTTGTGCACCCTTGTACAAACTTGTACATCCTTGTACACACTTGTACAACCTTGTACAAACTTGTACAAACTTGTACAAACTTGTACAAACTTGTACAAACTTGTACATCCTTGTACACGATAGTACACCCTTGTACACACTTGTACAACCTTGTACACACTTGTACAACCTGATACACAATTGTACAACCTTGTACACACTTGTACAACCTTGTACACACTTGTACAACCTTGTACACACTTGTACAACCTTGTACACACTTGTACAACCTTGTACACACTTGTACAACCTTGTACACACTTTTACAACCTTGTACACACTTGTACAGCCTTGTACACAATTGTACAACCTTGTACACACTTGTACAACCTTGTACACACTTGTACAACCTTGTACACAATTGTACAGCCTTGTACACACTTGTACAACCTTGTACACACTTGTACAGCCTTGTACAAAATTGTAAAACCTTGTACACACTTGTACAGCCTTGTACACAATTGTACAACCTTGTACACACTTGTACAACCTTGTACACCCTTGTACAAACTTTTACACATCGTACACACTTGTACATCCTTGTACAAACTTGTACATCCTTGTACACACTTGTACAACTTTGTACACACTTGTACAATCTTGTACACACTTGTACAGCCTTGTACACAATTGTACAACCTTGTACACACTTGTACAGCCTTGTACACAATTGTACAATCTTGTACACACTTGTACAACCTTGTACACCCTTGTACACACTTTTACTTATCGTACACACTTGTACACCCTTGTACAAACTTGTACATCCTTGTACACACTTGTACAACCTTGTACAAACTTGTACAAACTTGTACATCCTTGTACACGATTTTACCGCCTTGTACACACTTGTACAACCTTGTAAAAACTTGTACAACCTTGTACACACTTGTACACCCTTGTACACACTTGTACAAGCTTGTACACACTTGTACAACCTTGTACACACTTGTACACCCTTGTACACACATGTATAACCTTGTACACAACTTGTACAACCTTGTACACACTTGTACAACCTTGTAAAACTTGTACACCCTTGTACAAACTTGTACACCCCTGTACACACTTGTACACATTTGTACACACTTGTACACCCTTGTACACACTTGTACAACCTTGTACAAACTTATACAATCTTGTACACACTTGTACAACCCAGTACACAACTTGTACAACCTTGTACACACTTGTACAACCTTGTAAAACTTGTACACCCTTGTACAAACTTGTACACCCCTGTACACACTTGTACACATTTGTACACACTTGTACACCCTTGTACACACTTGTACAACCTTGTACAAACTTATACAATCTTGTACACACTTGTACAACCCAGTACACACTTGTACAATCTTGTACAAACTTGTACATCCTTGTACACGATTGTACACCCTTGTACACACTTGTACAACCTTGTACACACTTGTACAACCTTGTACACAATTGTACAACCTTGTACACACTTGTACAACCTTGTACACACTTGCACAACTTTGTACACACTTGTACAGTCTTGTACACAATTGTACAACCTTGTACACACTTGTACAACCTTGTACACACTTGTACAACCTTGTACACAATTGTACAGCCTTGTACACACTTGTACAGCCTTGTACACACTTGTACAACCTTGTACACACTTGTACAGCCTTGTACACAATTGTACAACCTTGTACACACTTGTACAACCTTGTACACACTTGTACAACCTTGTACACACTTGTACAACCTTGAACACAATTGTACAGCCTTGTACACACTTGTACAACCTTGTACACACTTGTACAACCTTGTTAAAACTTGTACACCCTTGTACACACTTGTACAACCTTGTACAACCTTGTACACACTTGTACAGCCTTGTACACAATTGTACAACCTTGTACACACTTGTACAACCTTGTACACAATTGTACAACCTCGTACACACTTGTACAACCTTGTACACACTTGTACAACCTTTTACACACTTGTACAGCCTTGTACACAATTGTACAGCCTTGTACACAATTGTACAACCTTGTACACACTTGTACAGCCTTGTACACAATTGTACAACCTTGTACACACTTGTACAACCTTGTACACACTTGTACAACCTTGTACACAATTGTAGAGCCTTGTACACACTTGTACAACCTTGTACACACTTGTACAGCCTTGTACAAAATTGTACAAACTTGTACACCCTTGTACAAACTTTTACACATCGTACACACTTGTACAGCCGTTGTACAAACTTTTACAAACTTGTACAAACTTGTACAAACTTGTACAAACTTGTACAAACTTGTACATCCTTGTACACACTTGTACAACCTTGTACAAACTTGTACAAACTTGTACATCCTTGTACACGATTTTACACCCTTGTACACACTTGTACAACCTTTTAAAAACTTGTACAACCTTGTACACACTTGTACACCCTTGTACACACTTGTACAACCTTGTACACACTTGTACAACCTTTTACACACTTGTACAACCTTTTACACACTTGTACAACCTTGTACACACTTGTACAACCTTGTACACACTTGTACAACCTTGTACACACTTGTACAACCTTGTACACACTTGTACAACCTTGTACACACTTGTACAACCTTGTACACACTTGTACAACCTTGTACACACTTGTACAACCTTGTACAAACTTGTACAACCTTGTACACACTTGTACAACCTTGTACACACTTGTACAACCTTGTACACACTTGTACAACCTTGTACATTCTTGTACAACCATGTACACACTTGTACAACCATGTAAAAACTTGTACAACCTTGTACACACTTGTACACCCTTGTACACACTTGTACAAGCTTGTACACACTTGTACAACCTTGTACACACTTGTACACCCTTGTACACACTTGTACAACCTTTTACAAACTTGTACACACTTGTACAAACTTGTACATTATTGTACATACTTGTAAACCCTTGTACACACTTGTACAACCTTGTACAAACCTGTACACCCTTGTACACACTTGTACAAGCTTGTACACACTTGTACAAACTTGTACACACTTGTACAACCTTGTACAAACTTGTACAACCTTGTACACACTTGTACAACCTTGTACACACTTGTACAAGCTTGTACACACTTGTACACACTTGTACAAGCTTGTACACACTTGTACAAGTTGTACACACTTGTACAAGCTTGTACACACTTGTACAAGTTGTACACACTTGTACAACCTTGTACACACTTGTACAACCTTGTACACACTTGTACAACCTTGTACAAACTTGTACAAACTTGTACAACCTTTTCATCCTTGTACACATTTGTACACCCTTGTACACACTTGTACAACCTTGTACAAACCTGTACACCCTTGTACACACTTGTACAAGCTTGTACACGATTGTACACACTTGTACACACTTGTGCACCCTTGTACACACTTGTACACCCTTGTACACACTTGTACAACCTTGTACAAACTTGTACACTTGTACAACATTGTACAAACCTGTACACCCTTGTACACACTTGTACAACCTTGTACACACTTGTACAACCTTGTACCCCCTGTTACAACCTTGTACACACTTGTACAACCTTGTACACACTTGTACAGCCTTGTACACAATTGTACACCCATGTACACAATTTAAAAACTTGTACACACTTGTACAACCTTGTACACACTTGTACAACCTTGTACACACTTGTACAACCTTGTACACACTTGTACACCCTTGTACACACTTGTAAAAGCTTGTACACACTTGTACAACCTTGTACACACTTGTACAACCTTGTACACAATTGTATAACCTTGTACACACTTGTACAACCTTGTACAAACTTGTACAAACTTGTACACACTTGTACACCCTTGTACACACTTGTAAAAGCTTGTACACACTTGTACAACCTTGTACACACTTGTACAACCTTGTACACACTTGTACACCCTTGTACACACTTGTACAACCTTGTACACACTTGTACAACCTTGTACACAATTGTACAACCTTGTACACACTTTTACAACCTTGTACACACTTGTACAACCTTGTACACACTTGTACAGCCTTGTACACAATTGTACAACCTTGTACACACTTGTACAGCCTTGTACACACTTGTACAACCTTGTACACACTTGTACAGCCTTGTACAAAATTGTACAACCTTGTAAACACTTGTACAGCCTTGTACACAATTGTACAACCTTGTACACACTTGTACAAACTTGTACACCCTTGTACAAACTTTTACACATCGTACACACTTGTACAGCCCTTGTACAAACTTGTACATCCTTGTACACACTTGTACAACCTTGTACACACTTGAACATCCTTGTACACAATTGTACACCCTTGTACACACTTGTACAACCTTGTACACACTTGTACAACCTTGAACACACTTGTACAGCCTTGTACACAATTGTACAACCTTGTACACACTTGTACAACCTTGTACACACTTGTACAACCTTGTACACAATTGTACAGCCTTGTACACACTTGTACAACCTTGTACACACTTGTACAGCCTTGTACACAATTGTACAACCTTGTACACACTTGTACAACCTTGTACACAATTGTACAGCCTTGTACACACTTGTACAACCTTGTACACACTTGTACAACCTTGTAAAAACTTGTACACCCTTGAACACACTTGTACAACCTTGTACAACCTTGTACACACTTGTACAGCCTTGTACAACCTTGTACAACCTTGTACACACTTGTACAGCCTTGTAAAAACTTGTACACCCTTGTACACACATGTACAACCTTGTACACAACTTGTACAACCTTGTACACACTTGTACAACCTTGTAAAACTTGTACACATTTGTACACACTTGTACACCCTTGTACACACTTGTACAACCTTGTACAAACTTATACAATCTTGTACACACTTGTACAACCCAGTACACACTTGTACAATCTTGTACAAACTTGTACTCCCTTGTACAAACTTGTACATCCTTGTACACACTTGTACAACCTTGTACAAACTTGTACAAACTTGTACATCCTTGTACACGATTGTACACCCTTGTACACACTTGTACAACCTTGTACACACTTGTACAACCTGACACACAATTGTACAACCTTGTACACACTTGTACAACCTTGTACACACTTGTACAACCTTGTACACACTTGTACAGCCTTGTACACAATTGTACAACCTTGTACACACTTGTACAACCTTGTACACACTTGTACAACCTTGTACACAATTGTACAGCCTTGTACACAATTGTACAACCTTGTACACACTTGTACAGCCTTGTACACACTTGTACAGCCTTGTACAAAATTGTACAGCCTTTTACACAATTGTACAACCTTGTACACACTTGTACAACCTTGTACACCCTTGTACAAACTTTTACACATCGTACACACTTGTACACCCTTGTACAAACTTGTACATCCTTGTACACACTTGTACAACCTTGTACACACTTGTACAACCTTGTACACACTTGTACATCCTTGTACACAATTGTACAACCTTGTACACAGTTGTACAGCCTTGTACACAATTGTACAACCTTGTACACACTTGTACAACCTTGTACACCCTTGTACACACTTTTACTTATCGTACACACTTGTACACCCTTGTACAAACTTGTACATCCTTGTACACACTTGTACAACCTTGTACAAACTTGTACAAACTTGTACATCCTTGTACACGATTTTACACCCTTGTACACACTTGTACAACCTTGTAAAAACTTGTACAACCTTGTACACACTTGTACACCCTTGTACACACTTGTACAACCTTGTACACACTTGTACAACCTTGTACACACTTGTACAACCTTGTACACACTTGTACAACCTTGTACACACTTGTACAACCTTGTTCACACTTGTACAACCTTGTACACAATTGTACAACCTTGTACACACTTGTACAAACTTGTACACCCTTGTACAAACTTTTACACATCGTACACACTTGTACAGCCCTTGTACAAACTTGTACATCCTTGTACACACTTGTACAACCTTGTACACACTTGAACATCCTTGTACACAATTGTACACCCTTGTACACACTTGTACAACCTTGTACACACTTGTACAACCTTGAACACACTTGTACAGCCTTGTACACAATTGTACAACCTTGTACACACTTGTACAACCTTGTACACACTTGTACAACCTTGTACACAATTGTACAGCCTTGTACACACTTGTACAACCTTGTACACACTTGTACAGCCTTGTACACAATTGTACAACCTTGTACACACTTGTACAACCTTGTACACACTTGTACAACCTTGTACACAATTGTACAGCCTTGTACACACTTGTACAACCTTGAACACACTTGTACAACCTTGTAAAAACTTGTACACCCTTGTACACACTTGTACAACCTTGTACAACCTTGTACACACTTGTACAGCCTTGTACAACCTTGTACAACCTTGTACACACTTGTACAGCCTTGTAAAAACTTGTACACCCTTGTACACACATGTACAACATTGTACACAACTTGTACAACCTTGTACACACTTGTACAACCTTGTAAAACTTGTACACATTTGTACACACTTGTACACCATTGTACACACTTGTAAAACCTTGTACAAACTTATACAATCTTGTACACACTTGTACAACCCAGTACACACTTGTACAATCTTGTACAAACTTGTACTCCCTTGTACAAACTTGTACATCCTTGTACACACTTGTACAACCTTGTACAAACTTGTACAAACTTGTACAAACTTGTACATCCTTGTACACGATTGTACACCCTTGTACACACTTGTACAACCTTGTACACACTTGTACAACCTGACACACAATTGTACAACCTTGTACACACTTGTACAACCTTGTACACACTTGTACAACCTTGTACACACTTGTACAGCCTTGTACACAATTGTACAACCTTGTACACACTTGTACAACCTTGTACACACTTGTACAACCTTGTACACAATTGTACAGCCTTGTACACAATTGTACAACCTTTTACACACTTGTACAGCCTTGTACACACTTGTACAGCCTTGTACAAAATTGTACAGCCTTGTACACAATTGTACAACCTTGTACACACTTGTACAACCTTGTACACCCTTGTACAAACTTGTACACACTTGTACAGCCTTGTACACACTTGTACAGCCTTGTACACACTTGTACACACTTTTATTTATCGTACACACTTGTACACCCTTGTACAAACTTGTACATCCTTGTACACACTTGTACAACCTTGTACAAACTTGTACAAACTTGTACATCCTTGTACACGATTTTACACCCTTGTACACACTTGTACAACCTTGTAAAAACTTGTACAACCTTGTACACACTTGTACATCCTTTTACACACTTTTACAACCTTGTACACACTTGTACAACCTTGTACACACTTGTACAACCTTGTACACACTTGTACAACTTGTACACACTTGTACAACCTTGTACACACTTGTACAACCTTGTACACACTTGTACAACCTTGTACACACTTGTACAACCTTGTACACACTTGTACAACCTTGTACACACTTGTACAACCTTGTACACACTTGTACAACCTTGTACACACTTGTACAACCATGTAAAAACTTGTACAACCTTGTACACACTTGTACACCCTTGTACACACTTGTACAAGCTTGTACACACTTGTACAACCTTGTACACACTTGTACACCCTTGTACACACTTGTACAACCTAGTACAAACCTGTACACCCTTGTACACACTTGTACAAGCTTGTACACACTTGTACAAGCTTGTACACACTTGTACACCTTTGTTCAAACTTGTGCACCCTTGTACACTTTTGTACACCCTTGTACACATTTGTACAACCTTGTACAAACTTGTACACACTTGTACAAACTTGTACACACTTGTACAACCTTGTACAAACTTGTACAACCTTGTACACACTTGTACAAGCTTGTACACACTTGTACAAATTGTACACACTTGTACAACCTTGTACACACTTGTACAACCTTGTACACACTTGTACAACCTTGTACACACTTGTACAACCTTGTACACAATTGTAAAACCTTGTACACACTTGTACAACCTTGTACAAACTTGTACACACTTGTACAAACTTTTACATCCTTGTACACATTTGTACACCCTTGTACATACTTGTACAACCTTGTACAACCTTGTACAAACCTGTACACCCTTGTACACACTTGTACAAGCTTGTACACGATTGTACACCCTTGTACACACTTGTGCACCCTTGTACAAACTTGTACATCCTTGTACACACTTGTAAAACCTTGTACAAACTTGTACAAACTTGTACAAACTTGTACAAACTTGTACATCCTTGTACACGATAGTACACCCTTGTACACACTTGTACAACCTTGTACACACTTGTACAACCTGATACACAATTGTACAACCTTGTACACACTTGTACAACCTTGTACACACTTGTACAACCTTGTACATACTTGTACAACCTTGTAAACACTTGTACAACCTTGTACACACTTGTACAACCTTGTACACACTTGTACAGCCTTGTACACAATTGTACAACCTTGTACACACTTGTACAACCTTGTACACACTTGTACAACCTTGTACACAATTGTACAGCCTTGTACACAATTGTACAACCTTGTACACACTTGTACAGCCTTGTACACACTTGTACAGCCTTGTACAAAATTGTACAGCCTTGTACACAATTGTACAACCTTGTACACACTTGTACAACCTTGTACACCCTTGTACAAACTTTTACACATCGTACACACTTGTACACCCTTGTACAAACTTGTACATCCTTGTACACACTTGTACAACCTTGTACACACTTGTACAACCTTGTACACACTTGTACATCCTTGTACACAATTGTACAACCTTGTACACAGTTGTACAGCCTTGTACACAATTGTACAACCTTGTACACACTTGTACAACCTTGTACACCCTTGTACACACTTTTACTTATCGTACACACTTGTACACCCTTGTACAAACTTGTACATCCTTGTACACACTTGTACAACCTTGTACAAACTTGTACAAACTTGTACATCCTTGTACACGATTTTACACCCTTGTACACACTTGTACAACCTTGTAAAAACTTGTACAACCTTGTACACACTTGTACACCCTTGTACACACTTGTACAACCTTGTACACACTTGTACAACCTTGTACACACTTGTACAACCTTGTACACACTTGTACAACCTTGTACACACTTGTACAACCTTGTACACACTTGTACAACCTTGTACACAATTGTACAACCTTGTACACACTTGTACAAACTTGTACACCCTTGTACAAAACTTTTACACATCGTACACACTTGTACAGCCCTTGTACAAACTTGTACATCCTTGTACACACTTGTACAACCTTGTACACACTTGAACATCCTTGTACACAATTGTACACCCTTGTACACACTTGTACAACCTTGTACACACTTGTACAACCTTGAACACACTTGTACAGCCTTGTACACAATTGTACAACCTTGTACACACTTGTACAACCTTGTACACACTTGTACAACCTTGTACACAATTGTACAGCCTTGTACACACTTGTACAACCTTGTACACACTTGTACAGCCTTGTACACAATTGTACAACCTTGTACACACTTGTACAACCTTGTACACACTTGTACAACCTTGTACACAATTGTACAGCCTTGTACACACTTGTACAACCTTGTACACACTTGTACAACCTTGTAAAAACTTGTACACCCTTGTACACACTTGTACAACCTTGTACAACCTTGTACACACTTGTACAGCCTTGTACAACCTTGTACAACCTTGTACACACTTGTACAGCCTTGTAAAAACTTGTACACCCTTGTACACACATGTACAACATTGTACACAACTTGTACAACCTTGTACACACTTGTACAACCTTGTAAAAATTGTACACATTTGTACACACTTGTACACCCTTGTACACACTTGTAAAACCTTGTACAAACTTATACAATCTTGTACACACTTTTACAACCCAGTACACACTTGTACAATCTTGTACAAACTTGTACTCCCTTGTACAAACTTGTACATCCTTGTACACACTTGTACAACCTTGTACAAACTTGTACAAACTTGTACAAACTTGTACATCCTTGTACACGATTGTACACCCTTGTACACAATTGTACAACCTTGTACACACTTGTACAACCTTGTACACACTTGTACAACCTTGTACACAATTGTACAGCCTTGTACACAATTGTACAACCTTGTACACACTTGTACAGCCTTGTACACACTTGTACAGCCTTGTACAAAATTGTACAGCCTTGTACACAATTGTACACCCTTGTACACACTTGTACAACCTTGTACACACTTGTACAACCTGACACACAATTGTACAACCTTGTACACACTTGTACAACCTTGTACACACTTGTACAACCTTGTACACACTTGTACAGCCTTGTACACAATTGTACAACCTTGTACACACTTGTACAACCTTGTACACACTTGTACAACCTTGTACACAATTGTACAGCCTTGTACACAATTGTACAACCTTGTACACACTTGTACAGCCTTGTACACACTTGTACAGCCTTGTACAAAATTGTACAGCCTTGTACACAATTGTACAACCTTGTACACACTTGTACAACCTTGTACACCCTTGTACAAACTTGTACACACTTGTACAGCCTTGTACACACTTGTACAGCCTTGTACACACTTGTACACACTTTTATTTATCGTACACACTTGTACACCCTTGTACAAACTTGTACATCCTTGTACACACTTGTACAACCTTGTACAAACTTGTACAAACTTGTACATCCTTGTACACGATTTTACACCCTTGTACACACTTGTACAACCTTGTAAAAACTTGTACAACCTTGTACACACTTGTACACCCTTGTACACACTTTTACAACCTTGTACACACTTGTACAACCTTGTACACACTTGTACAACCTTGTACACACTTGTACAACTTGTACACACTTGTACAACCTTGTACACACTTGTACAACCTTGTACACACTTGTACAACCTTGTACACACTTGTACAACCTTGTACACACTTGTACAACCTTGTACACACTTGTACAACCTTGTACACACTTGTACAACCTTGTACACACTTGTACAACCTTGTACACACTTGTACAACCTTGTACACACTTGTACAACCTTGTACACACTTGTACAACCATGTAAAAACTTGTACAACCTTGTACACACTTGTACACCCTTATACACACTTGTACAAGCTTGTACACACTTGTACAACCTTGTACACACTTGTACACCCTTGTACACACTTGTACAACCTTGTACAAACCTGTACACCCTTGTACACACTTGTACAAGCTTGTACACACTTGTACAAGCTTGTACACACTTGTACACCTTTGTTCAAACTTGTGCACCCTTGTACACTTTTGTACACCCTTGTACACATTTGTACAACCTTGTACAAACTTGTACACACTTGTACAAACTTGTACACACTTGTACAACCTTGTACAAACTTGTACAACCTTGTACACACTTGTACAAGCTTGTACACACTTGTACAAGTTGTACACACTTGTACAACCTTGTGCACACTTGTACAACCTTGTACACACTTGTACAACCTTGTACACACTTGTACAACCTTGTACACAATTGTAAAACCTTGTACACACTTGTACAACCTTGTACAAACTTGTACACACTTGTACAAACTTTTACATCCTTGTACACATTTGTACACCCTTGTACACACTTGTACAACCTTGTACAACCTTGTACAAACCTGTACAACCTTGTACACACTTGTACAACCTTGTACACACTTGTACAACCTTGTACACACTTGTACAACCTTGTACACAATTGTAAAACCTTGTACACACTTGTACAACCTTGTACAAACTTGTACACACTTGTACAAACTTTTACATCCTTGTACACACTTGTACAACCTTGTACAAACTTGTACACACTTGTACAAACTTTTACATCCTTGTACACATTTGTACAACCTTGTACACACTTGTACAACCTTGTACACACTTGTACAACCTTGTACACACTTGTACAGCCTTGTACACAATTGTACAACCTTGTACACACTTGTACAACCTTGTACACACTTGTACAACCTTGTACACAATTGTACAGCCTTGTACACAATTGTACAACCTTGTACACACTTGTACAGCCTTGTACACACTTGTACAGCCTTGTACAAAATTTTACAGCCTTGTACACAATTGTACAACCTTGTACACACTTGTACAACCTTGTACACCCTTGTACAAACTTGTACACACTTGTACAGCCTTGTACACACTTGTACAGCCTTGTACACACTTGTACACACTTTTATTTATCGTACACACTTGTACACCCTTGTACAAACTTGTACATCCTTGTACACACTTGTACAACCTTGTACAAACTTGTACAAACTTGTACATCCTTGTACACGATTTTACACCCTTGTACACACTTGTACAACCTTGTAAAAACTTGTACAACCTTGTACACACTTGTACACCCTTGTACACACTTTTACAACCTTGTAAACACTTGTACAACCTTGTACACACTTGTACAACCTTGTACACACTTGTACAACTTGTACACACTTGTACAACCTTGTACACACTTGTACAACCTTGTACACACTTGTACAACCTTGTACACACTTGTACAACCTTGTACACACTTGTACAACCTTGTACACACTTGTACAACCTTGTACACACTTGTACAACCTTGTACACACTTGTACAACCTTGTACACACTTGTACAACCTTGTACACACTTGTACAACCATGTAAAAACTTGTACAACCTTGTACACACTTGTACACCCTTGTACACACTTGTACAAGCTTGTACACACTTGTACAACCTTGTACACACTTGTACACCCTTGTACACACTTGTACAACCTTGTACAAACCTGTACACCCTTGTACACACTTGTACAAGCTTGTACACACTTGTACAAGCTTGTACACACTTGTACACCTTTGTTCAAACTTGTGCACCCTTGTACACTTTTGTACACCCTTGTACACATTTGTACAACCTTGTACAAACTTGTACACACTTGTACAAACTTGTACACACTTGTACAACCTTGTACAAACTTGTACAACCTTGTACACACTTGTACAAGCTTGTACACACTTGTACAAGTTGTACACACTTGTACAACCTTGTACACACTTGTACAACCTTGTAAACACTTGTACAACCTTGTACACACTTGTACAACCTTGTACACAATTGTAAAACCTTGTACACACTTGTACAACCTTGTACAAACTTTTACATCCTTGTACACATTTGTACACCCTTGTACACACTTGTACAACCTTGTACAACCTTGTACAAACCTGTACACCCTTGTACACACTTGTACAAGCTTGTACACGATTGTACACCCTTGTACACACTTGTGCACCCTTGTACAAACTTGTACATCCTTGTACACACTTGTAAAACCTTGAACAAACTTGTACAAACTTGTACAAACTTGTACATCCTTGTACACGATAGTACACCCTTGTACACACTTGTACAACCTTGTACACACTTGTACAACCTGATACACAATTGTACAACCTTGTACACACTTGTACAACCTTGTACACACTTGTACAACCTTGTACACACTTGTACAACCTTGTAAACACTTGTACAACCTTGTACACACTTGTACAACCTTGTACACACTTGTACAACCTTGTACACACTTGTACAGCCTTGTACACAATTGTACAACCTTGTACACACTTGTACAACCTTGTACACACTTGTACAACCTTGTACACAATTGTACAGCCTTGTACACAATTGTACAACCTTGTACACACTTGTACAGCCTTGTACACACTTGTACAGCCTTGTACAAAATTGTACAGCCTTGTACACAATTGTACAACCTTGTACACACTTGTACAACCTTGTACACCCTTGTACAAACTTTTACACATCGTACACACTTGTACACCCTTGTACAAACTTGTACATCCTTGTACACACTTGTACAACCTTGTACACACTTGTACAACCTTGTACACACTTGTACATCCTTGTACACAATTGTACAACCTTGTACACACTTGTACAACCTAGTACACCCTTGTACACACTTTTACTTATCGTACACACTTGTACACCCTTGTACAAACTTGTACATCCTTGTACACACTTGTACAACCTTGTACAAACTTGTACAAACTTGTACATCCTTGTACACGATTTTACACCCTTGTACACACTTGTACAACCTTGTAAAAACTTGTACAACCTTGTACACACTTGTACACCCTTGTACACACTTGTACAACCTTGTACACACTTGTACAACCTTGTACACACTTGTACAACCTTGTACACACTTGTACAACCTTGTACACACTTGTACAACCTTGTACACACTTGTACAACCTTGTACACAATTGTACAACCTTGTACACACTTGTACAACCTTGTACACAATTGTACAACCTTGTACACACTTGTACAAACTTGTACACCCTTGTACAAACTTTTACACATCGTACACACTTGTACAGCCCTTGTACAAACTTGTACATCCTTGTACACACTTGTACAACCTTGTACACACTTGAACATCCTTGTACACAATTGTACACCCTTGTACACACTTGTACAACCTTGTACACACTTGTACAACCTTGAACACACTTGTACAGCCTTGTACACAATTGTACAACCTTGTACACACTTGTACAACCTTGTACACACTTGTACAACCTTGTACACAATTGTACAGCCTTGTACACACTTGTACAACCTTGTACACACTTGTACAGCCTTGTACACAATTGTACAACCTTTTACACACTTGTACAACCTTGTACACACTTGTACAACCTTGTACACAATTGTACAGCCTTGTACACACTTGTACAACCTTGTACACACTTGTACAACCTTGTAAAAACTTGTACACCCTTGTACACACTTGTACAACCTTGTACAACCTTGTACACACTTGTACAGCCTTGTACAACCTTGTACAACCTTGTACACACTTGTACAGCCTTGTAAAAACTTGTACACCCTTGTACACACATGTACAACATTGTACACAACTTGTACAACCTTGTACACACTTGTACAACCTTGTAAAACTTGTACACATTTGTACACACTTGTACACCCTTGTACACACTTGTAAAACCTTGTACAAACTTATACAATCTTGTACACACTTGTACAACCCAGTACACACTTGTACAATCTTGTACAAACTTGTACTCCCTTGTACAAACTTGTACATCCTTGTACACACTTGTACAACCTTGTACAAACTTGTACAAACTTGTACAAACTTGTACATCCTTGTACACGATTGTACACCCTTGTACACACTTGTACAACCTTGTACACACTTGTACAACCTGACACACAATTGTACAACCTTGTACACACTTGTACAACCTTGTACACACTTGTACAACCTTGTACACACTTGTACAGCCTTGTACACAATTGTACAACCTTGTACACACTTGTACAACCTTGTACACACTTGTACAACCTTGTACACAATTGTACAGCCTTGTACACAATTGTACAACCTTGTACACACTTGTACAGCCTTGTACACACTTGTACAGCCTTGTACAAAATTGTACAGCCTTGTACACACTTGTACACCCTTGTACACACTTGTACAACCTTGTACAAACCTGTACACCCTTGTACACACTTGTACAAGCTTGTACACACTTGTACAAGCTTGTACACACTTGTACACCTTTGTTCAAACTTGTGCACCCTTGTACACTTTTGTACACCCTTGTACACATTTGTACAACCTTGTACAAACTTGTACACACTTGTACAAACTTGTACACACTTGTACAACCTTGTACAAACTTGTACAACCTTGTACACACTTGTACAAGCTTGTACACACTTGTACAAGTTGTACACACTTGTACAACCTTGTACACACTTGTACAACCTTGTACACACTTGTACAACCTTGTACACACTTGTACAACCTTGTACACACTTGTACAACCTTGTACACAATTGTAAAACCTTGTACACACTTGTACAACCTTGTACAAACTTGTACACACTTGTACAAACTTTTACATCCTTGTACACATTTGTACACCCTTGTACATACTTGTACAACCTTGTACAACCTTGTACAAACCTGTACACCCTTGTACACACTTGTACAAGCTTGTACACGATTGTACACGCTTGTACACACTTGTGCACCCTTGTACAAACTTGTACATCCTTGTACACACTTGTAAAACCTTGTACAAACTTGTACAAACTTGTACAAACTTGTACAAACTTGTACATCCTTGTACACGATAGTACACCCTTGTACACACTTGTACAACCTTGTACACACTTGTACAACCTGATACACAATTGTACAACCTTGTACACACTTGTACAACCTTGTACACACTTGTACAACCTTGTACATACTTGTACAACCTTGTAAACACTTGTACAACCTTGTACACACTTGTACAACCTTGTACACACTTGTACAAACTTGTACACACTTGTACAGCCTTGTACACAATTGTACAACCTTGTACACACTTGTACAACCTTGTACACACTTGTACAACCTTGTACACAATTGTACAGCCTTGTACACAATTGTACAACCTTGTACACACTTGTACAGCCTTGTACACACTTGTACAGCCTTGTACAAAATTGTACAGCCTTGTACACAATTGTACAACCTTGTACACACTTGTACAACCTTGTACACCCTTGTACAAACTTTTACACATCGTACACACTTGTACACCCTTGTACAAACTTGTACATCCTTGTACACACTTGTACAACCTTGTACACACTTGTACAACCTTGTACACACTTGTACAACCTTGTACACACTTGTACATCCTTGTACACAATTGTACAACCTTGTACACAGTTGTACAGCCTTGTACACAATTGTACAACCTTGTACACACTTGTACAACCTTGTACACCCTTGTACACACTTTTACTTATCGTACACACTTGTACACCCTTGTACAAACTTGTACATCCTTGTACACACTTGTACAACCTTGTACAAACTTGTACATCCTTGTACACGATTTTACACCCTTGTACACACTTGTACAACCTTGTAAAAACTTGTACAACCTTGTACACACTTGTACACCCTTGTACACACTTGTACAACCTTGTACACACTTGTACAACCTTGTACACACTTGTACAACCTTGTACACACTTGTACAACCTTGTACACACTTGTACAACCTTGTACACACTTGTACAACCTTGTACACAATTGTAAAACCTTGTACACATTTGTACAAACTTGTACACCCTTGTACAAAACTTTTACACATCGTACACACTTGTACAGCCCTTGTACAAACTTGTACATCCTTGTACACACTTGTACAACCTTGTACACACTTGAACATCCTTGTACACAATTGTACACCCTTGTACACACTTGTACAACCTTGTACACACTTGTACAACCTTGAACACACTTGTACAGCCTTGTACACAATTGTACAACCTTGTACACACTTGTACAACCTTGTACACACTTGTACAACCTTGTACACCATTGTACAGCCTTGTACACACTTGTACAACCTTGTACACACTTGTACAGCCTTGTACACAATTGTACAACCTTGTACACACTTGTACAACCTTGTACACACTTGTACAACCTTGTACACAATTGTACAGCCTTGTACACACTTGTACAACCTTGTACACACTTGTACAACCTTGTACACACTTGTACAACCTTGTAAAAACTTGTACACCCTTGTACACACTTGTACAACCTTGTACAACCTTGTACACACTTGTACAGCCTTGTACAACCTTGTACAACCCTGTACACACTTGTACAGCCTTGTAAAAACTTGTACACCCTTGTACACACATGTACAACATTGTACACAACTTGTACAACCTTGTACACACTTGTACAACCTTGTAAAACTTGTACACATTTGTACACACTTGTACACCCTTGTACACACTTGTAAAACCTTGTACAAACTTATACAATCTTGTACACACTTGTACAACCCAGTACACACTTGTACAATCTTGTACAAACTTGTACTCCCTTGTACAAACTTGTACATCCTTGTACACACTTGTACAACCTTGTACAAACTTGTACAAACTTGTACAAACTTGTACATCCTTGTACACGATTGTACACCCTTGTACACACTTGTACAACCTTGTACACACTTGTACAACCTGACACACAATTGTACAACCTTGTACACACTTGTACAACCTTGTACACACTTGTACAACCTTGTACACACTTGTACAGCCTTGTACACAATTGTACAACCTTGTACACACTTGTACAACCTTGTACACACTTGTACAACCTTGTACACAATTGTACAGCCTTGTACACAATTGTACAACCTTGTACACACTTGTACAGCCTTGTACACACTTGTACAGCCTTGTACAAAATTGTACAGCCTTGTACACAATTGTACACCCTTGTACACACTTGTACAACCTTGTACACACTTGTACAACCTGACACACAATTGTACAACCTTGTACACACTTGTACAACCTTGTACACACTTGTACAACCTTGTACACACTTGTACAGCCTTGTACACAATTGTACAACCTTGTACACACTTGTACAACCTTGTACACACTTGTACAACCTTGTACACAATTGTACAGCCTTGTACACAATTGTACAACCTTGTACACACTTGTACAGCCTTGTACACACTTGTACAGCCTTGTACAAAATTGTACAGCCTTGTACACAATTGTACAACCTTGTACACACTTGTACAACCTTGTACACCCTTGTACAAACTTGTACACACTTGTACAGCCTTGTACACACTTGTACAGCCTTGTACACACTTGTACACACTTTTATTTATCGTACACACTTGTACACCCTTGTACAAACTTGTACATCCTTGTACACACTTGTACAACCTTGTACACACTTGTACACCCTTGTACACACTTTTACAACCTTGTACACACTTGTACAACCTTGTACACACTTGTACAACCTTGTACACACTTGTACAACCTTGTACACACTTGTACAGCCTTGTACACAATTGTACAACCTTGTACACACTTGTACAGCCTTGTACACACTTGTACAGCCTTGTACAAAATTGTACAGCCTTGTACACAATTGTACACCCTTGTACACACTTGTACAACCTTGTACACACTTGTACAACCTGACACACAATTGTACAACCTTGTACACACTTGTACAACCTTGTACACACTTGTACAACCTTGTACACACTTGTACAGCCTTGTACACAATTGTACAACCTTGTACACACTTGTACAACCTTGTACACACTTGTACAACCTTGTACACAATTGTACAGCCTTGTACACAATTGTACAACCTTGTACACACTTGTACAGCCTTGTACACACTTGTACAGCCTTGTACAAAATTGTACAGCCTTGTACACAATTGTACAACCTTGTACACACTTGTACAACCTTGTACACCCTTGTACAAACTTGTACACACTTGTACAGCCTTGTACACACTTGTACAGCCTTGTACACACTTGTACACACTTTTATTTATCGTACACACTTGTACACCCTTGTACAAACTTGTACATCCTTGTACACACTTGTACAACCTTGTACAAACTTGTACAAACTTGTACATCCTTGTACACGATTTTACACCCTTGTACACACTTGTACAACCTTGTAAAAACTTGTACAACCTTGTACACACTTGTACACCCTTGTACACACTTTTACAACCTTGTACACACTTGTACAACCTTGTACACACTTGTACAACCTTGTACACACTTGTACAACCTTGTACACACTTGTACAACTTGTACACACTTGTACAACCTTGTACACACTTTTACAACCTTGTACACACTTGTACAACCTTGTACACACTTGTACAACCTTGTACACACTTGTACAACCTTGTACACACTTGTACAACCTTGTACACACTTGTACAACCATGTAAAAACTTGTACAACCTTGTACACACTTGTACACCCTTGTACACACTTGTACAAGCTTGTACACACTTGTACAAGCTTGTACACACTTGTACACCTTTGTTCAAACTTGTGCACCCTTGTACACTTTTGTACACCCTTGTACACATTTGTACAACCTTGTACAAACTTGTACACACTTGTACAAACTTGTACACACTTGTACAACCTTGTACAAACTTGTACAACCTTGTACACACTTGTACAAGTTGTACACACTTGTACAACCTTGTACACACTTGTACAACCTTGTACACACTTGTACAACCTTGTACACACTTGTACAACCTTGTACACAATTGTAAAACCTTGTACACACTTGTACAACCTTGTACAAACTTGTACACACTTGTACAAACTTTTACATCCTTGTACACATTTGTACACCCTTGTACACACTTGTACAACCTTGTACAACCTTGTACAAACCTGTACACCCTTGTACACACTTGTACAAGCTTGTACACGATTGTACACCCTTGTACACACTTGTGCACCCTTGTACAAACTTGTACATCCTTGTACACACTTGTAAAACCTTGTACAAACTTGTACAAACTTGTACAAACTTGTACAAACTTGTACATCCTTGTACACGATAGTACACCCTTGTACACACTTGTACAACCTTGTACACACTTGTACAACCTGATACACAATTGTACAACCTTGTACACACTTGTACAACCTTGTACACACTTGTACAACCTTGTACACACTTGTACAACCTTGTAAACACTTGTACAACCTTGTACACACTTGTACAACCTTGTACACACTTGTACAACCTTGTACACACTTGTACAGCCTTGTACACAATTGTACAACCTTGTACACACTTGTACAACCTTGTACACACTTGTACAACCTTGTACACAATTGTACAGCCTTGTACACAATTGTACAACCTTGTACACACTTGTACAGCCTTGTACACACTTGTACAGCCTTGTACAAAATTGTACAGCCTTGTACACAATTGTACAACCTTGTACACACTTGTACAACCTTGTACACCCTTGTACAAACTTTTACACATCGTACACACTTGTACACCCTTGTACAAACTTGTACATCCTTGTACACACTTGTACAACCTTGTACACACTTGTACAACCTTGTACACACTTGTACATCCTTGTACACAATTGTACAACCTTGTACACAGTTGTACAGCCTTGTACACAATTGTACAACCTTGTACACACTTGTACAACCTTGTACACCCTTGTACACACTTTTACTTATCGTACACACTTGTACACCCTTGTACAAACTTGTACATCCTTGTACACACTTGTACAACCTTGTACAAACTTGTACAAACTTGTACATCCTTGTACACGATTTTACACCCTTGTACACACTTGTACAACCTTGTAAAAACTTGTACAACCTTGTACACACTTGTACACCCTTGTACACACTTGTACAACCTTGTACACACTTGTACAACCTTGTACACACTTGTACAACCTTGTACACACTTGTACAACCTTGTAAACACTTGTACAACCTTGTACACAATTGTACAACCTTGTACACACTTGTACAACCTTGTACACAATTGTACAACCTTGTACACACTTGTACAAACTTGTACACCCTTGTACAAACTTTTACACATCGTACACACTTGTACAGCCCTTGTACAAACTTGTACATCCTTGTACACACTTGTACAACCTTGTACACACTTGAACATCCTTGTACACAATTGTACACCCTTGTACACACTTGTACAACCTTGTACACACTTGTACAACCTTGAACACACTTGTACAGCCTTGTACACAATTGTACAACCTTGTACACACTTGTACAACCTTGTACACACTTGTACAACCTTGTACACAATTGTACAGCCTTGTACACACTTGTACAACCTTGTACACACTTGTACAGCCTTGTACACAATTGTACAACCTTTTACACACTTGTACAGCCTTGTACACAATTGTACAACCTTTTACACACTTGTACAACCTTGTACACACTTGTACAACCTTGTACACAATTGTACAGCCTTGTACACACTTGTACAACCTTGTACAACCTTGTACAAACCTGTACACCCTTGTACACACTTGTACAAGCTTGTACACGATTGTACACCCTTGTACACACTTGTGCACCCTTGTACAAACTTGTACATCCTTGTACACACTTGTAAAACCTTGTACAAACTTGTACAAACTTGTACAAACTTGTACAAACTTGTACATCCTTGTACACGATAGTACACCCTTGTACACACTTGTACAACCTTGTACACACTTGTACAACCTGATACACAATTGTACAACCTTGTACACACTTGTACAACCTTGTACACACTTGTACAACCTTGTACACACTTGTACAACCTTGTAAACACTTGTACAACCTTGTACACACTTGTACAACCTTGTACACACTTGTACAACCTTGTACACACTTGTACAGCCTTGTACACAATTGTACAACCTTGTACACACTTGTACAACCTTGTACACACTTGTACAACCTTGTACACAATTGTACAGCCTTGTACACAATTGTACAACCTTGTACACACTTGTACAGCCTTGTACACACTTGTACAGCCTTGTACAAAATTGTACAGCCTTGTACACAATTGTACAACCTTGTACACACTTGTACAACCTTGTACACCCTTGTACAAACTTTTACACATCGTACACACTTGTACACCCTTGTACAAACTTGTACATCCTTGTACACACTTGTACAACCTTGTACACACTTGTACAACCTTGTACACACTTGTACATCCTTGTACACAATTGTACAACCTTGTACACAGTTGTACAGCCTTGTACACAATTGTACAACCTTGTACACACTTGTACAACCTTGTACACCCTTGTACACACTTTTACTTATCGTACACACTTGTACACCCTTGTACAAACTTGTACATCCTTGTACACACTTGTACAACCTTGTACAAACTTGTACAAACTTGTACATCCTTGTACACGATTTTACACCCTTGTACACACTTGTACAACCTTGTAAAAACTTGTACAACCTTGTACACACTTGTACACCCTTGTACACACTTGTACAACCTTGTACACACTTGTACAACCTTGTACACACTTGTACAACCTTGTACACACTTGTACAACCTTGTACACACTTGTACAACCTTGTACACAATTGTACAACCTTGTACACACTTGTACAACCTTGTACACAATTGTACAACCTTGTACACACTTGTACAAACTTGTACACCCTTGTACAAACTTTTACACATCGTACACACTTGTACAGCCCTTGTACAAACTTGTACATCCTTGTACACACTTGTACAACCTTGTACACACTTGAACATCCTTGTACACAATTGTACACCCTTGTACACACTTGTACAACCTTGTACACACTTGTACAACCTTGAACACACTTGTACAGCCTTGTACACAATTGTACAACCTTGTACACACTTGTACAACCTTGTACACACTTGTACAACCTTGTACACAATTGTACAGCCTTGTACACACTTGTACAACCTTGTACACACTTGTACAGCCTTGTACACAATTGTACAACCTTTTACACACTTGTACAGCCTTGTACACAATTGTACAACCTTTTACACACTTGTACAACCTTGTACACACTTGTACAACCTTGTACACAATTGTACAGCCTTGTACACACTTGTACAACCTTGTACACACTTGTACAACCTTGTAAAAACTTGTACACCCTTGTACACACTTGTACAACCTTGTACAACCTTGTACACACTTGTACAGCCTTGTACAACCTTGTACAACCTTGTACACACTTGTACAGCCTTGTAAAAACTTGTACACCCTTGTACACACATGTACAACATTGTACACAACTTGTACAACCTTGTACACACTTGTACAACCTTGTAAAACTTGTACACATTTGTACACACTTGTACACCCTTGTACACACTTGTAAAACCTTGTACAAACTTATACAATCTTGTACACACTTGTACAACCCAGTACACACTTGTACAACCTTGTACACAATTGTACAGCCTTGTACACACTTGTACAACCTTGTACACACTTGTACAACCTTGTAAAAACTTGTACAACCTTGTACAAACTTGTACACACTTGTACAAACTTTTACATCCTTGTACACATTTGTACACCCTTGTACACACTTGTACAACCTTGTACAACCTTGTACAAACCTGTACACCCTTGTACACACTTGTACAAGCTTGTACACGATTGTACACCCTTGTACACACTTGTGCACCCTTGTACAAACTTGTACATCCTTGTACACACTTGTAAAACCTTGTACAAACTTGTACAAACTTGTACAAACTTGTACAAACTTGTACATCCTTGTACACGATAGTACACCCTTGTACACACTTGTACAACCTTGTACACACTTGTACAACCTGATACACAATTGTACAACCTTGTACACACTTGTACAACCTTGTACACACTTGTACAACCTTGTACACACTTGTACAACCTTGTAAACACTTGTACAACCTTGTACACACTTGTACAACCTTGTACACACTTGTACAACCTTGTACACACTTGTACAGCCTTGTACACAATTGTACAACCTTGTACACACTTGTACAACCTTGTACACACTTGTACAACCTTGTACACAATTGTACAGCCTTGTACACAATTGTACAACCTTGTACACACTTGTACAGCCTTGTACACACTTGTACAGCCTTGTACAAAATTGTACAGCCTTGTACACAATTGTACAACCTTGTACACACTTGTACAACCTTGTACACCCTTGTACAAACTTTTACACATCGTACACACTTGTACACCCTTGTACAAACTTGTACATCCTTGTACACACTTGTACAACCTTGTACACACTTGTACAACCTTGTACACACTTGTACATCCTTGTACACAATTGTACAACCTTGTACACAGTTGTACAGCCTTGTACACAATTGTACAACCTTGTACACACTTGTACAACCTTGTACACCCTTGTACACACTTTTACTTATCGTACACACTTGTACACCCTTGTACAAACTTGTACATCCTTGTACACACTTGTACAACCTTGTACAAACTTGTACAAACTTGTACATCCTTGTACACGATTTTACACCCTTGTACACACTTGTACAACCTTGTAAAAACTTGTACAACCTTGTACACACTTGTACACCCTTGTACACACTTGTACAACCTTGTACACACTTGTACAACCTTGTACACACTTGTACAACCTTGTACACACTTGTACAACCTTGTACACACTTGTACAACCTTGTACACAATTGTACAACCTTGTACACACTTGTACAACCTTGTACACAATTGTACAACCTTGTACACACTTGTACAAACTTGTACACCCTTGTACAAACTTTTACACATCGTACACACTTGTACAGCCCTTGTACAAACTTGTACATCCTTGTACACACTTGTACAACCTTGTACACACTTGAACATCCTTGTACACAATTGTACACCCTTGTACACACTTGTACAACCTTGTACACACTTGTACAACCTTGAACACACTTGTACAGCCTTGTACACAATTGTACAACCTTGTACACACTTGTACAACCTTGTACACACTTGTACAACCTTGTACACAATTGTACAGCCTTGTACACACTTGTACAACCTTGTACACACTTGTACAGCCTTGTACACAATTGTACAACCTTTTACACACTTGTACAACCTTGTACACACTTGTACAACCTTGTACACAATTGTACAGCCTTGTACACACTTGTACAACCTTGTACACACTTGTACAACCTTGTAAAAACTTGTACACCCTTGTACACACTTGTACAACCTTGTACAACCTTGTACACACTTGTACAGCCTTGTACAACCTTGTACAACCTTGTACACACTTGTACAGCCTTGTAAAAACTTGTACACCCTTGTACACACATGTACAACATTGTACACAACTTGTACAACCTTGTACACACTTGTACAACCTTGTAAAACTTGTACACATTTGTACACACTTGTACACCCTTGTACACACTTGTAAAACCTTGTACAAACTTATACAATCTTGTACACACTTGTACAACCCAGTACACACTTGTACAATCTTGTACAAACTTGTACTCCCTTGTACAAACTTGTACATCCTTGTACACACTTGTACAACCTTGTACAAACTTGTACAAACTTGTACAAACTTGTACATCCTTGTACACGATTGTACACCCTTGTACACACTTGTACAACCTTGTACACACTTGTACAACCTGACACACAATTGTACAACCTTGTACACACTTGTACAACCTTGTACACACTTGTACAACCTTGTACACACTTGTACAGCCTTGTACACAATTGTACAACCTTGTACACACTTGTACAACCTTGTACACACTTGTACAACCTTGTACACAATTGTACAGCCTTGTACACAATTGTACAACCTTGTACACACTTGTACAGCCTTGTACACACTTGTACAGACTTGTACAAAATTGTACAGCCTTGTACACAATTGTACAACCTTGTACACACTTGTACAACCTTGTACACCCTTGTACAAACTTGTACACACTTGTACAGCCTTGTACACACTTGTACAGCCTTGTACACACTTGTACACACTTTTATTTATCGTAAACACTTGTACACCCTTGTACAAACTTGTACATCCTTGTACACACTTGTACAACCTTGTACAAACTTGTACAAACTTGTACATCCTTGTACACGATTTTACACCCTTGTACACACTTGTACAACCTTGTAAAAACTTGTACAACCTTGTACACACTTTTACACCCTTGTACACACTTTTACAACCTTGTACACACTTGTACAACCTTGTACACACTTGTACAACCTTGTACACACTTGTACAACTTGTACACACTTGTACAACCTTGTACACACTTGTACAACCTTGTACACACTTGTACAACCTTGTACACACTTGTACAACCTTGTACACACTTGTACAACCTTGTACACACTTGTACAACCTTGTACACACTTGTACAACCTTGTACACACTTGTACAACCTTGTACACACTTGTACAACCATGTAAAAACATGTACAACCTTGTACACACTTGTACACCCTTGTCAAACTTGTACAAGCTTGTACACACTTGTACAACCTTGTACACACTTGTACACCCTTGTACACACTTGTACAACCTTGTACAAACCTGTACACCCTTGTACACACCTGTACAAGCTTGTACACACTTGTACAAGCTTGTACACACTTGTACACCTTTGTTCAAACTTGTGCACCCTTGTACACTTTTGTACACCCTTGTACACATTTGTACAACCTTGTACAAACTTGTACACACTTGTACAAACTTGTACACACTTGTACAACCTTGTACAAACTTGTAAAACCTTGTACACACTTGTACAAGCTTGTACACACTTGTACAAGTTGTACACACTTGTACAACCTTGTACACACTTGTACAACCTTGTACACACTTGTACAACCTTGTACACACTTGTACAACCTTGTACACAATTGTAAAACCTTGTACACACTTGTACAACCTTGTACAAACTTGTACACACTTGTACAAACTTTTACATCCTTGTACACATTTGTACACCCTTGTACACACTGTACCATATTGTACAATATTTCAATAATTTGCAAGTCGAGAGTAGCAAAACATGTAATGGCAAGGCAAGGGTGGCTACAGCCAATCAGATTTCGTCTTTGGTAGAATGTTCTGGAAGCTGTTCTTCCTCGTATATAAGCCCGGTGACCACGTGTCTCGGTCTTAGTGCGTTCTTGTTTCTTCTGCAATTAAGTAAATCTCTCAGTTGTGCCTCTTTATGTAGTGTGTTTGGTTAAACCCCAATTTTGGGTGAGTAAATTTAATTTTATTAAGTAGGACTAAATTAATCTTGCCTTGCCAACCAAAACGATATTTTTAAATAATTAAAACCTTTGGTTAAAAATTGTAAAACGTTAAAGAACTTGCTCAAAAATAAAAGTTTAATTCTGATTAATTATGTATAGTAAATAAATTTGTCTTTAAAAGAATTTTTAAAATGGAACTATTAAACTAAATATCTAGAGAATATTAAATTAATTGTTTGTTTTCAGGGTTTTATTATTATACTACTATTTTGATACCAATTTATGTATTTGAAAAATGAGGATTTAATAAACCGAAGTATTATTCTATTTGAATGAAGAAGTTTTAATTTGATGAATCCTGAAGAAGAGTATTTTATTTTATATTATCAATGTAAATTTAAGTTGTACTGCAAGTAGTAACAAGCGGTACAATAAATGCGCCACTCTGCTAAATAAATACAAATTATTTTGAGAAGAAATGTAGAGGATAAATTTGTTTTTATATGTAAAGAAGGATAATTATTTACAGTAGCAAGATTATTTTAATTAAGAAGAACAATGGGGTCTCATGTGGATTTATTATTAAAAACTGAACTAACTTATGAATTGACTGTTAGGGGTGTAAAAGTAGATACTTCAACAAATGTAGACACATTGAGAAAACAATTGAGATCAGTTTTAAAATTAAATATAGATCCTAACCCTATAAACTTAAATAAACTGATTGTAGTTGCTGAAGAAATAAATACCATTGAAGTAGCTACAGCGGATTTATCAGTTAAAATCGAAGATTGTATCAAGAGTAAAAGAGTAGTTGACTTTTTAAAATGTAAAGTTAAACTAAATCACTACAAATTAAGAGTCAACATGTTGAGCAATTTTAAAGTAAGTGAAGAAGTTAAAAAGCAAATTGAACAAGCTAAACAGTCCCTGGTAGAATGTGACAATAGCCTAAAGAAAGTAGATGTAGATAAGGAGCTTGAATCAGGAATCGAACGTAAATTAAGTGAATCGGTGGAGGAAGAAGAGGAATTAGATTTCAATCTAAGGTCAAAATTAAATAGCTCAGTAGGGTCCAAAGAAGAATCAAGTAGTATTGAATCACACATGTTTGCTAAGTTGTCAAACCCTATAGAAAAAGTGTTAAAATATTTAAAGCCAACTAATGGATTAAATGTAAAAGAACTTCTGGATTTTATCAGGACAATGCTAAAGTTAGATAAGGAATCAAACCTTTCTTATCGCCAAATCCTTGACACTGTCTTAGGGTATACAACTGGTCCCTTGTATGATAGGCTAGTAGAATGTAAACAAATGGGTAAATCTCTTGAAAGTGTGCATATTTTGCTACTAGATTATTTTGTACCCTTGGGACTAAGGGAGAGCCTAAAAAGGGAACTTGTTACTCGCCCGCAAAGGATGGGGGAACCCTTAAATATGTACATTTTGGAAGTGAAACAAAATTCAGAGCTGTTAAAAACATGTTTTTCTGAAAAGGACTTGGTTGATTTGATTAAAATAGGACTGAATCCAGAAACTAGAAGTCGTCTAGTCTTTGCAAGTAATCCTACAACATTTGAAGAGCTCAGTCAGTTGTGCATTCACGACCAAAATGTACGTTTTGAGGATTTTAGACGAAGTAAGAATGTTAAGTTGCCGCCTTATCAAAATAGGAGTGCAAACGTGAATTTTTCCTCAACTCCTAGGAAGTGTTACTCGTGTGGAAAGCTAGGACACATTGCAAAATATTGTTATGCTCAGCGTAGTAGTAACAACAACGCTAACAAAAATCATTCTCAAAGCTCTAACACTAGGTTTGATCCAAAAAACGGGACTCAGGGGAGGGTTTCGACAGAACAAAATTAAATCGGGACCTCTCCCACTTTCCATCACTAGTGTTTTACAACCAAAAAAGAAGGAAGCGTTTTCTTAATAATGTAGAAAAGAAGAAATTTAAACAAAAGGTGAAAAATGAGTTAATTTCTATAGTAGATAAACAGGAACAATGTTATAGTACTTTGCCTACATTAAAAGTAAGTTTTGGTAAGAAAGTGTTGGAAAAAGCGTTAATTGATACTGGAAGTTCAATAAATTTAATTAATGAGTTTATGCTGAGAAGATTAACATCAAGGAATATTGTAACTGAAATAACCCATGCGGATATTGATTGTAAAACAGCAGTAAATACAGCTATTGAAATAATAGGCAGGTGTAGGACGAAGATTAAGATAAATAAATTTTCTTGGTATATGGACTTTGTAATAGCTAAGAGCTTAGCCTGGAATGTAATACTCGGTGCAGACTTTATTAGAAAAAGCCAAATGTTGCTAAATTTAAGTGAAGACCGATATAGTTTTGGGTTTGAGCCGGATTGTAAATTAGAGTTTGCAAGTAATGCGTCTGTGATTGTTCATAAGACTTCAGACAGTAAAATAAAAGTTGGATGTAACAAAGCATTATCGGATGTCACTAAATTGATAACAGAATTCCCTAATGTGTTTACTGATAAAATAGGCGAAGCCTTAAATTTTGAGTACACAATTAAGCTCAAAGATAAGGACCCAGTTAATCTAAGACCTTACCAGCTTAACCCACATAAAATGCAGATAATGAAGGACTTAATAGACGACCTGCTTAAGCAAGGAGTAGTTGAACCTTCTCTGTCCAGTTACGCAAGTCCAACGTTTTTAGTAAAAAAACCAAACAGTGACAAATACAGGCTTGTTGTTAACTATTCCGAGCTAAATAAGAAGATAGAGAGAGTCAATTATCCTATAGGCGACATGCATGATATTTACCACTACTTACAAGGGAGTGAATACTTCAGCGTAATCGACTTATGCAACAGTTTCCATCAAATTAAACTAAGCGAAGATTGTAGGGACTACACAGCCTTTGTAACCCCTTTTTCACAGCTAAGATTTTGTAGGATACCCTACGGTCTACATTTGGGTTCCTCGTTGCTAAGTAGTTACATGAATGATGTATTAGAAGGCATTAAATTTAAGTTTGTTATTAACTTTGTAGATGACTTGATTATATACTCAAAGACTTATGAAGAGCACATGATTCATTTAAGAGAAGTAATAACCAGATTAAATGCCCACAACTTGACTGTTAACCCAGAAAAAGCTAATTTTGTATTTAAAGAAATTAAGTTTTTGGGGTACTTAGTATCTAAAGACCAAATCAAAATCGACCCTGATAGAGTCACAGCAATAAGAGATTTTAAGCCACCTACAGATGCCAAAGCTCTCAGTCGATTTTTAGGCATGACAAATTATTGGTCGATGTTTATTCCAAAGTACGCGGACATTGCTGCGCCATTAAATGATTTACGGAGGAAAGACAAAATGTTTATTTGGAACGAAAAATGTCAAATCAGTTTTGAGAAGCTTAAACAAAGCATAATTGAGCCTCCAGTATTGTCTATCCCTAATTACAACCTACCATTTATTTTACATTGTGACGCCAGTGACAGAGCCTGCGGTGCATGTCTTTTACAAAATCAGGACGGCATAAACCACCCAATAGCATTCTATTCAAAAAAATTCTCAGACAGCGAACAATGTTTATCGATATATGAAAAGGAAGCGCTCTCAATGGTTTGCGCAATCAACAAGTTCAGGAAGCTGTTAGAAATCAGAGAATTTACTCTTATCACTGATAACAGCGCACTAGCTTTCGTACTCAGTCACTTTAAGAAATTAGGTAAGCTAGGGCGTTGGGTCGGTACTATTTTGTCTTTGCCATTTAAGATTGTACTAGTAAAGAGCCAAGACAATGTAATCGCTGATTTTTTATCGAGAATATTTGATAAGCATGACATGGAACCAGAAGTAAATGTAAATAATGTAAATAATATTGTAAATATAGATCTAAGTAAAATCAAACTAAATGAGTCAAAAATGCCAAGTGTACATAAAGATTGTGACATAAACAAAGTAGTAAGTTTGTGTAACAATATCAAGGATTTCCCTCTAAGTTTTAAAGAACTAAAAGATTATCAGCAACAGGATCAGGAAGTAAGAAACATTGTATCGTGTTTGAAGAACGGTGAAGCTAAAGACAATTTTTCAATGAAGCAAGGAGTTCTAATGTATAAGAGTTCTAATAAGAGTGCAGAGAAAATTTATTTACCGGAAATGCTACTTGACATGGTTTTTAAATACTTTCACGATTCTTACATCGGTGGACACCTAGGTATTTTCAAAACTGTGAGGAAAATAAATCAGTATTTTTATAGGCCTGGATTAATACCGGAAGTGACAAAAAGAGTAAAAAGCTGTAAGCTGTGTGCACAAGGAAAACCCCCTAGGCGAGTGTATAACGGACCTCTCGTTACTTCAGTGTCTAACAATGCTATGGATAAACTTTACATTGACACCTATGGTCCATTGATAAGAACTAAAAATTTAAGTAAATATTTGTTGATTGTTGTGGACGACTATAGCAAGTTTACTTGGCTCTGTCCCCTGAGAGAATGCACTAGTAAATGTATCATTAAAGCGTTGGAAAATAACGTTTTTAAACACTTTTCAGTTTGCAAAGAAATAGTAAGCGATAACGCTAAATATTTCGTAAGCAGCGAGATTAAACGCTTTTTGTTCAACAAAGGAATAGTTCACCGGCTAACAATCCCGATGGTTCCTAGGCAAAACAAAAGCGAACGGTATCTCAGGAATTTGAAAGCAATGTTCCAAATTTTTTACCACAAAAATCAGAACCAGTGGGACGCAAATTTGGATGAGTTGCAGCTAGCAATGAACAGTGCTGTAAACGAAACTGTAAATGCAACACCATTTGAGCTTATTTTTAATTTTAAGCCTAACAATCCGCTAACTAATGCATGGGGATTAAATGAACTAATGGATAGTGATGTAAATAAAGACCAATTAGCTATTAAGTTGTCAAGAGCCCTTAACAATGCAAAGAAAGCAATTGATCAAAATAGAAGAAGGACTTTGTACTCGGAAGAAGTCAGTAAACAACCTTTTAGAAAAGGGTCGATTGTTTATCTAAAAACTTATCCTATGAGCAGTAAAGAAAAGAAATTTCAAAGTAAACATGCATTGCGTTATGATGGACCCTATAAAATATTATTATTCATTTCTGATGTCAGCTGTGTTGTGCAAAAGGTCAATGATCCGGACACTGTAAAAAGGGTGCATATTTCACAGCTAAAAATGTAAACAGTAAAGTGGTTTTTATTTAATTTGCATAAACAGAAGAAATTATTTATTTACAAGTCTTTTATTTAATTTTGGTTTAAAATGTTATTTATTGCAAATTAAAAGCAAGAGGATGTAAAATAAATCTATTGATCAATTTGTCAGTTTACATAATATACTAGAAGAAGTCTTTTGTTTTAACTTTTTAACAGCAAGAAGTATGTTTAAAAATTAATTTTATCAAGAAGTAAAATTAATATTAAACATTAAAGGTCATGAAGAACCAAACAATTAATGCTTCAAGATTTATATAACAGTTTATGTTAATAATCAAGGTTTGTCTACGGGCCTATTTAAGGCATTTCCTGAAGATTTAACCTCAAGAAGTATTAAGTTGTTTTATTAGCAAGAAACGTAAGAGGAAGTTTATCTACTGGGCAATTAAAAGCATTTCCAGAAGATGTAATAACTGAATGAAGTTAAATTATTTGCATGCATTAAAGAAGATATTTGTAATTGAAGTATGGATGAACTCAAAATATGTATTGAGTAAACAAAGCAAGATACAATTTTGGATAAGGATGGTAAAGTTTTGGTATTCTGGTAAAATGGTATCATAACAATATGTATTTATAATTAATTTATAACATACCGATTGGAATAATTAAAATAAAATAAAATCTTGCATTGTCACAACTTAAACACAAGACACTTACCTCACACTTCACTTATCACTTTTACTATACTGTACACTTGCACTTAAATTGACCTTGACTCTGGGGGGACACTTTTCACTAAAACAAACAAACACACTTGTACTTCGCACACATTTGACACTTACTGATTGAGACAAAACTTCCACTTCACTATACAATACACTAATTTCACTTCACACTTCTTTTGTGCGCACATTACTTGATTTACCCGTGGAAATGCAAGGTATTTTCTTGTTTTGCAGAATGTTTATAAGCTCGTAAATTTTCGTAGTATTTTTGTAGATTTATAGACGTTTTAAAGCTCCAAACGGTATGTTGACATTGAAGTAGATGTTGTGTTAATTCTTGAGATCTGAAACAAATGAGTAACAAAGGATCAATTTCTTTTATTGAAACAAGTTCAGTTGAGTAATAAATAGTATAATTTGAGGTATTTTATATTAAGAATAAACAATTCCAAATGCCAATAAATTGTTCGTTTGTTTTGATTATTGCAAGAATATTCAGTCTTAGTTTTGGATGTAAACAAAAACACAGGAAAGCAAACAAAATAAATTGAAAGATAATTTCCTTTTTAATTTGAATAGTAAATCAAAATCAATTGAAATCTATGGCAAAATGATTGATGTTTAGTAAATGTTTGGGAAAAATTATTAATGTACATTGTAAACTGTTTTAGAAGCTATACTTATCTGATGCCGTGTAGAGCTGTGCGTTGGAGCTGTATACAGATTTGTCCTGTCGTAGCTGAGGCACCAAACAATCCCCAACTTGAAGTTGTTATCTACACTCCTGGTCAAGAAACGTCCTCGGCCGACACTGATAAGCAGAGGAATCCCAACGTTGCCAGCTTTATTGCGGTATTGCCAAATCGAACATAGTGAGTTGAAATCTCATGAACTCTTAAGCTCCAAAATTTAAATTTTAAAATTTTATATGATTTTATTTTTTTTTTTTAATCGTCGTTGTATTATGAAGAATGAAGATTGTTATATTTTTACCTTTAAAATTGTTCTAACAAAATGTATTAAATTTTTTTTATTAGTTAACTAACAGTTTTAGGGGGGGAGAATTGTACCATATTGTACAATATTTCAATAATTTGCAAGTCGAGAGTAGCAAAACATGTAATGGCAAGGCAAGGGTGGCTACAGCCAATCAGATTTCGTCTTTGGTAGAATGTTCTGGAAGCTGTTCTTCCTCGTATATAAGCCCGGTGACCACGTGTCTCGGTCTTAGTGCGTTCTTGTTTCTTCTGCAATTAAGTAAATCTCTCAGTTGTGCCTCTTTATGTAGTGTGTTTGGTTAAACCCCAATTTTGGGTGAGTAAATTTAATTTTATTAAGTAGGACTAAATTAATCTTGCCTTGCCAACCAAAACGATATTTTTAAATAATTAAAACCTTTGGTTAAAAATTGTAAAACGTTAAAGAACTTGCTCAAAAATAAAAGTTTAATTCTGATTAATTATGTATAGTAAATGACAAATAACATATGTTTAAGATTCATTTGTTTATGTTGTGTTTGTAAATATTTACTTTTGGTTTTAAAAAAGATAGTTAATACCAAACTATGACTTTTAATTTATAATCATGGCGCAGTCGTAAAGTTTAAATAGAAGAAGAGAAAGTAAAGTTTAAATATTATGGAGTTCAATAAACCAGATCCACTGAACCTATCGGAGGGAAACATTTCCGACAAATTTAAACAGTTTAAGGAAGAAATCGACATTTACTTTATTGCTACAAAAACAACGAAAGAAAGTAAGGAAATTCAATTAGCCAGACTGAAAAATCTACTGGGGACAGATGGTTTGAAATTGTACAACTCAATAAAAGATGAGTCTGTGGTTGAAACTGTTGAAAACGTGATGAAGACATTGGAAAAACACTGTGTACCAAAACAAAATATGACCATGAGCATTCATCTTTTATTTTCAAGGAAACAACTACCTCATGAAAATTTTGACTCGTTTTACGCAGACCTCAGAAATCTAATAAGATGTTGCAAGTTTGAAGAACAGGAAGAAAAAATATTGAGAGCACTTATAATTCTAGGAGTGAATAATAAAGAGTTGCAGGAAAAACTACTAAGAGAAGATACAAGTTTTGATAGAGTAATCAACTTCTGTAAAGCATCTGAACTTGCAGAAAAAAATGTGCGACTTGTCAATAATAAAGGTAAAACAGATCAAAACAATTTTGAAGTTGACACGGTCGTGAATTCTAAATTTACAGATGGACAGGGCATGAGTGCAATACGACGTTTTAATCAGCAGCAGCAGCAGGGGTATAACACGTCACAAGGAGGTTACAACAGACAGGTAGGCAAAACTAATAATTGTTATAGATGTGGTGGTATCCATCATGGAATGTGTCCTGCAATAGGAAGAATCTGTAAAAAATGTGGTAAGCCAAACCACTTTGCTAGTGTTTGCCGAAATAATAATAAATTCCTTGGTTCAAAACAATGTAATAATTTGCAAAATGTTTGTAATAACAGCATGTCAGTTGAAGACAATCATGAATCAGACATTAATAGCCTTTGTGTGGTTGATAGCATAAAAAATAAAAACGCTTGGTATAAGACTCTTCTGGTAGAAGGCAAAGAAATAAAATTCAAACTTGACAGTGGGGCAGATGTCAATGTATTACCATTTCGCTATTTAAGAAATCTAAACTTGCCTAGTAAATTGAAGCCTTGTAACACCACATTGCAGTCATTTGGGGGGTTTTCCATTAAGCCTTGTGGTATAATCGATGTTCAAATTGAAACCGATCAAAAGATTGATGTAGTTAGTTTTTTAATTGTAAAAAATGAAAACACAGTACCTATTTTAGGACTTGAAACATGTATTAAATTTAACCTACTAAAACGAATTGACAGTGTCAGAAATGAAAATGGTGGTAATACCGACCTAGAGAAAGAGAAGTTAAAAATCTTTGAGGAAAATAAAGATGTTTTTGAAGGATTAGGCTGTTTCCCGGATAAATGTAAAATCAAAATAAAAGAGGGCGCACAACCCACAATTAGTACTGCAAGGAGGCTACCTCTAAAAATTAAAGATAAGTTTAAAGAGACCTTGGACTCTCTTGTGAAAAGAGGCATCATACAACCTGTTGAAGAACCAGTAAATTGGGTAAGTAATGTTGTTGTGGTGGAAAAGCCCAATGGGTCCTTAAGAATTTGTATTGATCCAATAGAGTTAAATAAAAATATTGTGCAAGAGAAGTTCACAATTCCAACTTTGAATGAAATTTCTCCTATGCTAAACAACAAAACTCATTTCTCTATCTTAGATTTAAAGGATGGGTTTTATCATGTACGCTTAGACGAGGAATCAAGTAACCTTTGTTCTTTTGCAACTGTATTTGGAACATATAAATTTCTGAGAGCTCCTTTTGGTCTGTCTTGTATGCCTGAAATGTTTCAAAGGCTTGTGAGTAAATACTTTGGTGATATACCAGGGGTGTCAGTTTATTTCGACGATCTTTGCATAGCAAGCAGATCTAAAGAAGAAAATGATGAAATTCTTGAACAAGTGTTTGAGCGGGCTCGAAAGTACAATATCAAATTTAACTTAAGCAAGTTTCAGTACTGTAAAAGTGAAGTAAAATACTTAGGGGTAAAATTTTCAAAAGAAGGAATGTCACCTGATCCTGACAAAATAGATTCAATAAAAAAATTAGTCAATCCAACTAACAAAACTGAACTGCAGAGAATGCTCGGAATGATAAATTATTTAAGAAGTTTCATTCCAAATGTGTCTGAATTAACTGCTCCATTAAGAGAACTTCTAAAAAAGAATGTAGTTTGGAATTGGACTCAGAGTCATTCAAAAGTACTTGAAGATTTAAAAACAATAATCTGTAGTTCTCAGGTTCTCGCACCTTTTGATCCAGATATACCTGTGGAAATCCAATGTGATGCATCAAAGGATGCTATTGGCTTTTGTATGCTTCAGAATGGTAAGCCTGTACATTTTGGGTCCAGATCAATGAACAATACTGAGCAAGACTATGCACAGATAGAGAAAGAACAACTGGCAATTTGTTTTGCTGTAAAAAAAACTGCACAGTTATATATATGGTCTTCAGGATGTAGTAGTTTTTACAGATCACTTACCACTTGTGTCAATAGCAGTAAAACCACTTGGGAAAATTGTAAATAACAGACTAAAGAGATTGAAACTAAAACTAATTGATTACCAGCTGAAAGTAAAATACTTACCAGGAAGATATATGTACATTGCCGACTTCATGTCAAGATGTGGAATAAAAACTATCGAACCCAAAGATGTTCTAATGGATGATTTCGTTCACACTGTGGAAGTTCACGAAATAACTGAAGACGAACCTAGACTAAAACTTTTTCAATCGAAAACTAAGTCAGATAATATTTTGACTTCGGTAAGTGAGTATCTACATAACTGTTGGCCGGATCCAAAAGTACTTGAGGGTGAGATAAAACATTTTTTTAATATCAGACAAGACCTGCAGGTTAATGATGATTTAATTTATTATGGCGAAAGATTAGTTGTACCCAAAAGTTTGCGAAAGTTTGTATTAGATACTCTACATGAAACTCATTTAGGATCCTCTAAAATCATCAAAAAAATGAAACAATTGTTTTACTGGCCAGGTATGACTTCTGATGTAATAAATGTAGTGTCAACATGTAAAATTTGTCAAAAATTTGGGAAATCAAAAACCAGAAGTCCAATGATGAATCATGATATTCCAAACATTCCATTCAGCAAAATTGCAGTTGATATTGCAGAATTTCAACGAAGTTATTATCTAGTAATTGTGGACTATTACTCTCGGTGGATTGAGGCTCTGAAGATAAGTTCAAAAAGTAGTTCAGTTATTATTTCTAAGCTTAAAGAAGTATTTTCTAGATTTGGGATACCTAGAACACTGATTGCTGATAATATGCCTTTCAACAGTGTCGAGTTTAAGCAGTTTTCTCAGGAATGGAATGTAACAATCATAACAACAAGTCCATACTATCCCCAATCAAATGGATTAGTGGAAAAATCTGTCGGAATAGTGAAAGAAATGTTAAAAAAATGTCAAGAAACAAAACAAGATCTGCAGTTATACTTATTAAACTACAGAAACAGCCCAATATCTAACCTTGAAGTTTCTCCAGCTCAGCTTCTTAACAGCAGACACTTAAGAAGTAAAATTCCAATGAGAGAAGAACTATTAAAACCCAAACTTGTTGAGGACAGCATCTATGAAAAAATGATAGAAACTCAGAAAGCACAAAAGTCACATTACGATAGAAAGTCTTTAAACCGTGAAGATAGCTTTACTGAAGGGCAGGAAGTATGGGTTCAAGATGTATTCAATAAAACATGGGATGAAGGAGTAATAGAGAAGAAACTTCAACAACCCAGATCTTATTTAGTTTCTATTAAAGACAAGGGTATAAAGAGAAGAAATAATAGATTTATAAAAAAAAGATTAGGACTCCAAGCTCAAGGGGAAGATGACAAATAACATATGTTTAAGATTCATTTGTTTATGTTGTGTTTGTAAATATTTACTTTTGGTTTTAAAAAAGATAGTTAATACCAAACTATGACTTTTAATTTATAATCAGTAAATAAATTTGTCTTTAAAAGAATTTTTAAAATGGAACTATTAAACTAAATATCTAGAGAATATTAAATCAATTGTTTGTTTTCAGGGTTTTATTATTATACTACTATTTTGATACCAATTTATGTATTTGAAAAATGAGGATTTAATAAACCGAAGTATTATTCTATTTGAATGAAGAAGTTTTAATTTGATGAATCCTGAAGAAGAGTATTTTATTTTATATTATCAATGTAAATTTAAGTTGTACTGCAAGTAGTAACAAGCGGTACAACACTTGTACAACCTTGTACAACCTTGTACAAACCTGTACACCCTTGTACACACTTGTACAAGCTTGTACACGATTGTACACCCTTGTACACACTTGTGCACCCTTGTACAAACTTGTACATCCTTGTACACACTTGTAAAACCTTGTACAAACTTGTACAAACTTGTACAAACTTGTACAAACTTGTACATCCTTGTACACGATAGTACACCCTTGTACACACTTGTACAACCTTGTACACACTTGTACAACCTGATACACAATTGTACAACCTTGTACACACTTGTACAACCTTGTACACACTTGTACAACCTTGTACACACTTGTACAACCTTGTAAACACTTGTACAACCTTGTACACACTTGTACAACCTTGTAAACACTTGTACAACCTTGTACACACTTGTACAGCCTTGTACACAATTGTACAACCTTGTACACACTTGTACAACCTTGTACACACTTGTACAACCTTGTACACAATTGTACAGCCTTGTACACACTTGTACAACCTTGTACACACTTGTACAGCCTTGTACAAAATTGTAAAACCTTGTACACACTTGTACAGCCTTGTACACAATTGTACAACCTTGTACACACTTGTACAACCTTGTACACCCTTGTACAAACTTTTACACATCGTACACACTTGTACATCCTTGTACAAACTTGTACATCCTTGTACACACTTGTACAACCTTGTAAACACTTGTACAACCTTGTACACACTTGTACAGCCTTGTACACAATTGTACAACCTTGTACACACTTGTACAACCTTGTACACACTTGTACAACCTTGTACACAATTGTACAGCCTTGTACACACTTGTACAACCTTGTACACACTTGTACAGCCTTGTACAAAATTGTAAAACCTTGTACACACTTGTACAGCCTTGTACACAATTGTACAACCTTGTACACACTTGTACAACCTTGTACACCCTTGTACAAACTTTTACACATCGTACACACTTGTACATCCTTGTACAAACTTGTACATCCTTGTACACACTTGTACAACCTTGTACACACTTGTACAATCTTGTACACACTTGTACAGCCTTGTACACAATTGTACAACCTTGTACACACTTGTACAGCCTTGTACACAATTGTACAACCTTGTACACACTTGTACAACCTTGTACACCCTTGTACACACTTTTACTTATCGTACACACTTGTACAAACTTGTACATCCTTGTACACACTTGTACAACCTTGTACAAACTTGTACAAACTTGTACATCCTTGTACACGATTTTACCGCCTTGTACACACTTGTACAACCTTGTGAAAACTTGTACAACCTTGTACACACTTGTACACCCTTGTACACACTTGTACAAGCTTGTACACACTTGTACAACCTTGTACACACTTGTACACCCTTGTACACACATGTATAACCTTGTACACAACTTGTACAACCTTGTACACACTTGTACAACCTTGTAAAACTTGTACACCCTTGTACAAACTTGTACACCCCTGTACACACTTGTACAAATTTGTACACACTTGTACACCCTTGTACACACTTGTACAACCTTGTACAAACTTATACAATCTTGTACACACTTGTACAACCCAGTACACAACTTGTACAACCTTGTACACACTTGTACAACCTTGTAAAACTTGTACACCCTTGTACAAACTTGTACACCCCTGTACACACTTGTACACATTTGTACACACTTGTACACCCTTGTACACACTTGTACAACCTTGTACAAACTTATACAATCTTGTACACACTTGTACAACCCAGTACACACTTGTACAATCTTGTACAAACTTGTACATCCTTGTACACGATTGTACACCCTTGTACACACTTGTACAACCTTGTACACACTTGTACAACCTTGTACACAATTGTACAACCTTGTACACACTTGTACAACCTTGTACACACTTGCACAACTTTGTACACACTTGTACAGTCTTGTACACAATTGTACAACCTTGTACACACTTGTACAACCTTGTACACACTTGTACAACCTTGTACACAATTGTACAGCCTTGTACACACTTGTACAACCTTGTACACACTTGTACAGCCTTGTACACAATTGTACAACCTTGTACACACTTGTACAACCTTGTACACACTTGTACAACCTTGTACACAATTGTACAGCCTTGTACACACTTGTACAACCTTGTACACACTTGTACAACCTTGTTAAAACTTGTACACCCTTGTACACACTTGTACAACCTTGTACAACCTTGTACACACTTGTACAGCCTTGTACACAATTGTACAACCTTGTACACACTTGTACAACCTTGTACACAATTGTACAAACTCGTACACACTTGTACAACCTCGTACACACTTGTACAACCTTGTACACACTTGTACAACCTTGTACATACTTGTACAACCTTGTACACACTTGTACAACCTTGTACACACTTGTACAACCTTTTACACACTTGTACAGCCTTGTACACAATTGTACAACCTTGTACACACTTGTACAGCCTTGTACACAATTGTACAACCTTGTACACACTTGTACAACCTTGTACACACTTGTACAACCTTGTACACAATTGTAGAGCCTTGTACACACTTGTACAACCTTGTACACACTTGTACAGCCTTGTACAAAATTGTACAACCTTGTACACACTTGTACAGCCTTGTACACAATTGTACACAATTGTACAACCTTGTACACACTTGTACAAACTTGTACAACCTTGTACAAACTTTTACACATCGTACACACTTGTACAGCCCTTGTACAAACTTGTACATCCTTGTACACACTTGTACAACCTTGTACACACTTTTACACACTTGTACAAACTTGTACACACTTATACAACCTTGTACAAACTTGTACAACCTTGTACACACTTGTACAAGCTTGTACACACTTGTACAAGTTGTACACACTTGTACAACCTTGTACACACTTGTACAACCTTGTACACACTTGTACAACCTTGTACACACTTGTACAACCTTGTACACAATTGTAAAACCTTGTACACACTTGTACAACCTTGTACAAACTTGTACACACTTGTACAAACTTTTACATCCTTGTACACATTTGTACACCCTTGTACACAGTTGTACAACCTTGTACAACCTTGTACAAACCTGTACACCCTTGTACACACTTGTACAAGCTTGTACACGATTGTACACCCTTGTACACACTTGTGCACCCTTGTACAAACTTGTACATCCTTGTACACACTTGTAAAACCTTGTACAAACTTGTACAAACTTGTACAAACTTGTACATCCTTGTACACGATAGTACACCCTTGTACACACTTGTACAACCTTGTACACACTTGTACAACCTGATACACAATTGTACAACCTTGTACACACTTGTACAACCTTGTACACACTTGTACAACCTTGTACACACTTGTACAACCTTGTAAACACTTGTACAACCTTGTACACACTTGTACAACCTTGTAAACACTTGTACAACCTTGTACACACTTGTACAGCCTTGTACACAATTGTACAACCTTGTACACACTTGTACAACCTTGTACACACTTGTACAACCTTGTACACAATTGTACAGCCTTGTACACACTTGTACAACCTTGTACACACTTGTACAACCTTGTACACACTTGTACAGCCTTGTACAAAATTGTAAAACCTTGTACACACTTGTACAGCCTTGTACACAATTGTACAACCTTGTACACACTTGTACAACCTTGTACACCCTTGTACAAACTTTTACACATCGTACACACTTGTACATCCTTGTACAAACTTGTACATCCTTGTACACACTTGTACAACCTTGTACACACTTGTACAATCTTGTACACACTTGTACAGCCTTGTACACAATTGTACAACCTTGTACACACTTGTACAGCCTTGTACACAATTGTACAACCTTGTACACACTTGTACAACCTTGTACACCCTTGTACACACTTTTACTTATCGTACACACTTGTACACCCTTGTACAAACTTGTACATCCTTGTACACACTTGTACAACCTTGTACAAACTTGTACAAACTTGTACATCCTTGTACACGATTTTACCGCCTTGTACACACTTGTACAACCTTGTGAAAACTTGTACAACCTTGTACACACTTGTACACCCTTGTACACACTTGTACAAGCTTGTACACACTTGTACAACCTTGTACACACTTGTACACCCTTGTACACACATGTATAACCTTGTACACAACTTGTACAACCTTGTACACACTTGTACAAATTTGTAAAACTTGTACACCCTTGTACAAACTTGTACACCCCTGTACACACTTGTACACATTTGTACACACTTGTACACCCTTGTACACACTTGTACAACCTTGTACAAACTTATACAATCTTGTACACACTTGTACAACCCAGTACACAACTTGTACAACCTTGTACACACTTGTACAACCTTGTAAAACTTGTACACCCTTGTACAAACTTGTACACCCCTGTACACACTTGTACACATTTGTACACACTTGTACACCCTTGTACACACTTGTACAACCTTGTACAAACTTATACAATCTTGTACACACTTGTACAACCCAGTACACACTTGTACAATCTTGTACAAACTTGTACATCCTTGTACACGATTGTACACCCTTGTACACACTTGTACAACCTTGTACACACTTGTACAACCTTGTACACAATTGTACAACCTTGTACACACTTGTACAACCTTGTACACACTTGCACAACTTTGTACACACTTGTACAGTCTTGTACACAATTGTACAACCTTGTACACACTTGTACAACCTTGTACACACTTGTACAACCTTGTACACAATTGTACAGCCTTGTACACACTTGTACAACCTTGTACACACTTGTACAGCCTTGTACACAATTGTACAACCTTGTACACACTTGTACAACCTTGTACACACTTGTACAACCTTGTACACAATTGTACAGCCTTGTACACACTTGTACAACCTTGTACACACTTGTACAACCTTGTTAAAACTTGTACACCCTTGTACACACTTGTACAACCTTGTACAACCTTGTACACACTTGTACAGCCTTGTACACAATTGTACAACCTTGTACACACTTGTACAACCTTGTACACAATTGTACAACCTCGTACACACTTGTACAACCTCGTACACACTTGTACAACCTTGTACACACTTGTACAACCTTGTACATACTTGTACAACCTTGTACACACTTGTACAACCTTGTACACACTTGTACAACCTTTTACACACTTGTACAGCCTTGTACACAATTGTACAACCTTGTACACACTTGTACAGCCTTGTACACAATTGTACAACCTTGTACACACTTGTACAACCTTGTACACACTTGTACAACCTTGTACACAATTGTAGAGCCTTGTACACACTTGTACAACCTTGTACACACTTGTACAGCCTTGTACAAAATTGTACAACCTTGTACACACTTGTACAGCCTTGTACACAATTGTACAACCTTGTACACACTTGTACAAACTTGTACAACCTTGTACAAACTTTTACACATCGTACACACTTGTACAGCCCTTGTACAAACTTGTACATCCTTGTACACACTTGTACAACCTTGTACACACTTTTACATCCTTGTACACAATTGTACACCCTTGTACACACTTGTACAACCTTGTACACACTTGTACAACCTTGAACACACTTGTACAGCCTTGTACACAATTGTACAACCTTGTACACACTTGTACAACCTTGTACACACTTGTACAACCTTGTACACAATTGTACAGCCTTGTACACACTTGTACAACCTTGTACACACTTGTACAGCCTTGTACACAATTGTACAACCTTGTACACACTTGTACAACCTTGTACACACTTGTACAACCTTGTACACAATTGTACAGCCTTGTACACACTTGTACAACCTTGTACACACTTGTACAACCTTGTAAAAACTTGTACACCCTTGTACACACTTGGACAACTTGTACAACCTTGTACACACTTGTACAGCCTTGTACAACCTTGTACAACCTTGTACACACTTGTACAGCCTTGTTAAAACTTGTACACCCTTGTACACACATGTACAACCTTGTACACAACTTGTACAACCTTGTACACACTTGTACAACCTTGTAAAACTTGTACACATTTGTACACACTTGTACACCCTTGTACACACTTGTACAACCTTGTACAAACTTATACAATCTTGTACACACTTGTACAACCCAGTACACACTTGTACAATCTTGTACAAACTTGTACTCCCTTGTACAAACTTTTACATCCTTGTACACACTTGTACAACCTTGTACAAACTTGTACAAACTTGTAAAAACTTGTACATCCTTGTACACGATTGTACACCCTTGTACACACTTGTACAACCTTGTACACACTTGTACAACCTGACACACAATTGTACAACCTTGTACACACTTGTACAACCTTGTACACACTTGTACAACCTTGTACACACTTGTCCAACCTTGTACACACTTGTACAACCTTGTACACACTTGTACAACCTTGTACACACTTGTACAACCTTGTACACACTTGTACAGCCTTGTACACAATTGTACAACCTTGTACACACTTGTACAACCTTGTACACACTTGTACAACCTTGTACACAATTGTACAGCCTTGTACACAATTGTACAACCTTGTACACACTTGTACAGCCTTGTACAAAATTGTACAGCCTTGTACACAATTGTACAACCTTGTACACACTTGTACAACCTTGTACACCCTTGTACAAACTTTTACACATCGTACACACTTGTACACCCTTGTACAAACTTGTACATCCTTGTACAAACTTGTACAAACTTGTACATCCTTGTACACGATTTTTCACCCTTGTACACACTTGTACAACCTTGTACACACTTGTACACCCTTGTACACACTTGTACAACCTTGTACACACTTGTACAACTTTGTACACACTTGTACAACCTTGTACACACTTGTACAACCTTATACACACTTGTACAACCTTGTACACACTTGTACAACCTTGTACACACTTGTACAACCTTGTACACACTTGTACAACCTTGTACACACTTGTACAACCTTGTACACACTTGTACAACCTTGTACACACTTGTACAACCTTGTACACACTTGTACAACCTTGTACACCCTTGTACACATTTGTACAACCTTGTACAAACTTGTACACACTTGTACAAACTTGTACACACTTGTACAACCTTGTACAAACTTGTACAACCTTGTACACACTTGTACAACGTTGTACACACTTGTACAAGTTGTACAAACTTGTACAACCTTGTACACACTTGTACAACCTTGTACACACTTGTACAACCTTGTACACAATTGTAAAACCTTGTACACACTTGTACAACCTTGTACAAACTTGTACACACTTGTACAAACTTTTACATCCTTGTACACATTTGTACACCCTTGTACACACTTGTACAACCTTGTACAACCTTGTACACACCTGTACACCCTTGTACACACTTGTACAAGCTTGTACACGATTGTACACCCTTGTACACACTTGTGCACCCTTGTACAAACTTGTACATCCTTGTACACACTTGTACAACCTTGTACAAACTTGTACAAACTTGTACAAACTTGTACATCCTTGTACACGATTGTACACACTTGTACACACTTGTACAACCTTGTACACACTTGTACAACCTGATACACAATTGTACAACCTTGTACACACTTGTACAACCTTGTACACACTTGTACAACCTTGTACACACTTGTACAACCTTGTAAAACTTGTACAACCTTGTACACACTTGTACACCCTTGTACACACTTGTACAAGCTTGTACACACTTGTACAACCTTGTACACACTTGTACACCCTTGTACACACATGAACAACCTTGTACACAACTTGTACAACCTTGTACACACTTGTACAACCTTGTAAAACTTGTACACCCTTTTACAAACTTGTACACCCCTGTACACACTTGTACACATTTGTACACACTTGTACACCCTTGTACACACTTGTACAACCTTGTACAAACTTATACAATCTTGTACACACTTGTACAACCCAGTACACAACTTGTACAACCTTGTACACACTTGTACAACCTTGTAAAACTTGTACACCCTTGTACAAACTTGTACACTACTGTACACACTTGTACACATTTGTACACACTTGTACACCCTTGTACACACTTGTACAACCTTGTACAAACTTATACAATCTTGTACACACTTGTACAACCCAGTACACACTTGTAAAATCTTGTACAAACTTGTACATCATTGTACACGATTGTACACCCTTGTACACACTTGTACAACCTTGTACACACTTGTACAACCTTGTACACAATTGTACAACCTTGTACACACTTGTACAACCTTGTACACACTTGCACAACTTTGTACACACTTGTACAGTCTTGTACACAATTGTACAACCTTGTACACACTTGTACAACCTTGTACACACTTGTACAACCTTGTACACAATTGTACAGCCTTGTACACACTTGTACAACCTTGTACACACTTGTACAGCCTTGTACACAATTGTACAACCTTGTACACACTTGTACAACCTTGTACACACTTGTACAACCTTGTACACAATTGTACAGCCTTGTACACACTTGTACAACCTTGTACACACTTGTACAACCTTGTAAAAACTTGTACACCCTTGTACACACTTGTACAACCTTGTACAACCTTGTACAAACTTGTACATCCTTGTACACGATTTTTCACCCTTGTACACACTTGTACAACCTTGTACAAACTTGTACATCCTTGTACACACTTGTACAACCTTGTACAAACTTGTACAAACTTGTACATCCTTGTACACGATTTATCACCCTTGTACACACTTGTACAACCTTGTACACACTTGTACACCCTTGTACACACTTGTACAACCTTGTACACACTTGTACAACCTTGTACACACTTGTACAACCTTGTACACACTTGTACAACCTTGTACACACTTGTACAACCTTGTACACACTTGTACAACCTTGTACACACTTGTACAACCTTGTACACACTTGTACAACCTTGTACACACTTGTACAACCTTGTACACACTTGTACAACCTTGTACACACTTGTACAACCTTGTACACACTTGTACAACCTTGTACACACTTGTACAACCTTGTACACACTTGTACAACCTTGTACACACTTGTACAACCTTGTACACACTTGTACAACCATGTAAAAACTTGTACAACCTTGTACACACTTGTACACCCTTGTACACACTTGTACAAGCTTGTACACACTTGTACAACCTTGTACACACTTGTACACCCTTGTACACACTTGTACAACCTTGTACAAACCTGTACACCCTTGTACACACTTGTACATGCTTGTACACACTTGTACAAGCTTGTATACACTTGTACACCTTTGTTCAAATTTGTGAACCCTTGTACACTTTTGTACACCCTTGTACACATTTGTACAACCTTGTACAAACTTGTACACACTTGTAAAAACTTGTAAACACTTGTACAACCTTGTACAAACTTGTACAACCTTGTACACACTTGTACAACGTTGTACACACTTGTAGAAGTTGTACACACTTGTACAACCTTGTACACACTTGTACAACCTTGTACAACCTTGTACAAACCTGTACACCCTTGTACACACTTGTACAAGCTTGTACACGATTGTACACCCTTGTACACACTTGTGCACCCTTGTACAAACTTGTACATCCTTGTACACACTTGTACAACCTTGTACAAACTTGTACAAACTTGTACAAACTTGTACATCCTTGTACACGATTGTACACCCTTGTACACACTTGTACAACCTTGTACACACTTGTACAACCTGATACACAATTGTACAACCTTGTACAAACTTGTACAACCTTGTACACACTTGTACAACCTTGTACACACTTGTACAACCTTGTACACACTTGTACAACCTTGTACACACTTGTACAGCCTTGTACACAATTGTACAACCTTGTACACACTTGTACAACCTTGTACACACTTTTACAGCCTTGTACAAAATTGTACAACCTTGTACACACTTGTACAGCCTTGTACACAATTGTACAACCTTGTACACACTTGTACAACCTTGTACACCCTTGTACAAACTTTTACACATCGTACACACTTGTACACCCTTGTACAAACTTGTACATCCTTGTACACACTTGTACAACCTTGTACACACTTGTACAATCTTGTACACACTTGTACAATCTTGTACACACTTGTACAGCCTTGTACACAATTGTACAACCTTGTACACACTTGTACAGCCTTGTACACAATTGTACAACCTTGTACACACTTGTACAACCTTGTACACCCTTGTACACACTTTTACTTATCGTACACACTTGTACACCCTTGTACAAACTTGTACATCCTTGTACACACTTGTACAACCTTGTACAAACTTGTACAAACTTGTACATCCTTGTAAACGATTTTACACCCTTGTACACACTTGTACAACCTTGTAAAAACTTGTACAACCTTGTACACACTTGTACACCCTTGTACACACTTGTACAAGCTTGTACACACTTGTACAACCTTGTACACACTTGTACACACTTGTACACCCTTGTACACACATGTACAACCTTGTACACAACTTGTACAACCTTGTACACACTTGTACAACCTTGTAAAACTTGTACACCCTTGTACAAACTTGTACACCCCTGTACACACTTGTACACATTTGTACACACTTGTACACCCTTGTACACACTTGTACAACCTTGTACAAACTTATACAATCTTGTACACACTTGTACAACCCAGTACACAACTTGTACAACCTTGTACACACTTTTACATCCTTGTACACAATTGTACACCCTTGTACACACTTGTACAACCTTGTACACACTTGTACAACCTTGAACACACTTGTACAGCCTTGTACACAATTGTACAACCTTGTACACACTTGTACAACCTTGTACACACTTGTACAACCTTGTACACAATTGTACAGCCTTGTACACACTTGTACAACCTTGTACACACTTGTACAGCCTTGTACACAATTGTACAACCTTGTACACACTTGTACAACCTTGTACACACTTGTACAACCTTGTACACAATTGTACAGCCTTGTACACACTTGTACAACCTTGTACACACTTGTACAACCTTGTAAAAACTTGTACACCCTTGTACACACTTGGACAACTTGTACAACCTTGTACACACTTGTACAGCCTTGTACAACCTTGTACACACTTGTACAGCCTTGTTAAAACTTGTACACCCTTGTACACACATGTACAACCTTGTACACAACTTGTACAACCTTGTACACACTTGTACAACCTTGTAAAACTTGTACACATTTGTACACACTTGTACACCCTTGTACACACTTGTACAACCTTGTACAAACTTATACAATCTTGTACACACTTGTACAACCCAGTACACACTTGTACAATCTTGTACAAACTTGTACTCCCTTGTACAAACTTTTACATCCTTGTACACACTTGTACAACCTTGTACAAACTTGTACAAACTTGTAAAAACTTGTACATCCTTGTACACGATTGTACACCCTTGTACACACTTGTACAACCTTGTACACACTTGTACAACCTGACACACAATTGTACAACCTTGTACACACTTGTACAACCTTGTACACACTTGTACAACCTTGTACACACTTGTCCAACCTTGTACACACTTGTACAACCTTGTACACACTTGTACAACCTTGTACACACTTGTACAACCTTGTACACACTTGTACAGCCTTGTACACAATTGTACAACCTTGTACACACTTGTACAACCTTGTACACACTTGTACAACCTTGTACACAATTGTACAGCCTTGTACACAATTGTACAACCTTGTACACACTTGTACAGCCTTGTACAAAATTGTACAGCCTTGTACACAATTGTACAACCTTGTACACACTTGTACAACCTTGTACACCCTTGTACAAACTTTTACACATCGTACACACTTGTACACCCTTGTACAAACTTGTACATCCTTGTACAAACTTGTACAAACTTGTACATCCTTGTACACGATTTTTCACCCTTGTACACACTTGTACAACCTTGTACACACTTGTACACCCTTGTACACACTTGTACAACCTTGTACACACTTGTACAACTTTGTACACACTTGTACAACCTTGTACACACTTGTACAACCTTATACACACTTGTACAACCTTGTACACACTTGTACAACCTTGTACACACTTGTACAACCTTGTACACACTTGTACAACCTTGTACACACTTGTACAACCTTGTACACACTTGTACAACCTTGTACACACTTGTACAACCTTGTACACACTTGTACAACCTTGTACACCCTTGTACACATTTGTACAACCTTGTACAAACTTGTACACACTTGTACAAACTTGTACACACTTGTACAACCTTGTACAAACTTGTACAACCTTGTACACACTTGTACAACGTTGTACACACTTGTACAAGTTGTACAAACTTGTACAACCTTGTACACACTTGTACAACCTTGTACACACTTGTACAACCTTGTACACAATTGTAAAACCTTGTACACACTTGTACAACCTTGTACAAACTTGTACACACTTGTACAAACTTTTACATCCTTGTACACATTTGTATACCCTTGTACACACTTGTACAACCTTGTACAACCTTGTACACACCTGTACACCCTTGTACACACTTGTACAAGCTTGTACACGATTGTACACCCTTGTACACACTTGTGCACCCTTGTACAAACTTGTACATCCTTGTACACACTTGTACAACCTTGTACAAACTTGTACAAACTTGTACAAACTTGTACATCCTTGTACACGATTGTACACACTTGTACACACTTGTACAACCTTGTACACACTTGTACAACCTGATACACAATTGTACAACCTTGTACACACTTGTACAACCTTGTACACACTTGTACAACCTTGTACACACTTGTACAACCTTGTAAAAACTTGTACAACCTTGTACACACTTGTACACCCTTGTACACACTTGTACAAGCTTGTACACACTTGTACAACCTTGTACACACTTGTACACCCTTGTACACACATGTACAACCTTGTACACAACTTGTACAACCTTGTACACACTTGTACAACCTTGTAAAACTTGTACACCCTTTTACAAACTTGTACACCCCTGTACACACTTGTACACATTTGTACACACTTGTACACCCTTGTACACACTTGTACAACCTTGTACAAACTTATACAATCTTGTACACACTTGTACAACCCAGTACACAACTTGTACAACCTTGTACACACTTGTACAACCTTGTAAAACTTGTACACCCTTGTACAAACTTGTACACTACTGTACACACTTGTACACATTTGTACACACTTGTACACCCTTGTACACACTTGTACAACCTTGTACAAACTTATACAATCTTGTACACACTTGTACAACCCAGTACACACTTGTAAAATCTTGTACAAACTTGTACATCATTGTACACGATTGTACACCCTTGTACACACTTGTACAACCTTGTACACACTTGTACAACCTTGTACACAATTGTACAACCTTGTACACACTTGTACAACCTTGTACACACTTGCACAACTTTGTACACACTTGTACAGTCTTGTACACAATTGTACAACCTTGTACACACTTGTACAACCTTGTACACACTTGTACAACCTTGTACACAATTGTACAGCCTTGTACACACTTGTACAACCTTGTACACACTTGTACAGCCTTGTACACAATTGTACAACCTTGTACACACTTGTACAACCTTGTACACACTTGTACAACCTTGTACACAATTGTACAGCCTTGTACACACTTGTACAACCTTGTACACACTTGTACAACCTTGTAAAAACTTGTACACCCTTGTACACACTTGTACAACCTTGTACAACCTTGTACAAACTTGTACATCCTTGTACACGATTTTTCACCCTTGTACACACTTGTACAACCTTGTACAAACTTGTACATCCTTGTACACACTTGTACAACCTTGTACAAACTTGTACAAACTTGTACATCCTTGTACACGATTTATCACCCTTGTACACACTTGTACAACCTTGTACACACTTGTACACCCTTGTACACACTTGTACAACCTTGTACACACTTGTACAACCTTGTACACACTTGTACAACCTTGTACACACTTGTACAACCTTGTACACACTTGTACAACCTTGTACACACTTGTACAACCTTGTACACACTTGTACAACCTTGTACACACTTGTACAACCTTGTACACACTTGTACAACCTTGTACACACTTGTACAACCTTGTACACACTTGTACAACCTTGTACACACTTGTACAACCTTGTACACACTTGTACAACCATGTAAAAACTTGTACAACCTTGTACACACTTGTACACCCTTGTACACACTTGTACAAGCTTGTACACACTTGTACAATCTTGTACACACTTGTACACCCTTGTACACACTTGTACAACCTTGTACAAACCTGTACACCCTTGTACACACTTGTACATGCTTGTACACACTTGTACAAGCTTGTATACACTTGTACACCTTTGTTCAAATTTGTGAACCCTTGTACACTTTTGTACACCCTTGTACACATTTGTACAAACTTGTACAAACTTGTACACACTTGTACAAACTTGTAAACACTTGTACAACCTTGTACAAACTTGTACAACCTTGTACACACTTGTACAACGTTGTACACACTTGTAGAAGTTGTACACACTTGTACAACCTTGTACACACTTGTACAACCTTGTACACACTTGTACAACCTTGTACACACTTGTACAACCTTGTACAACCTTGTACAAACCTGTACACCCTTGTACACACTTGTACAAGCTTGTACACGATTGTACACCCTTGTACACACTTGTGCACCCTTGTACAAACTTGTACATCCTTGTACACACTTGTACAACCTTGTACAAACTTGTACAAACTTGTACAAACTTGTACATCCTTGTACACGATTGTACACCCTTGTACACACTTGTACAACCTTGTACACACTTGTACAACCTGATACACAATTGTACAACCTTGTACAAACTTGTACAACCTTGTACACACTTGTACAACCTTGTACACACTTGTACAACCTTGTACACACTTGTACAACCTTGTACACACTTGTACAGCCTTGTACACAATTGTACAACCTTGTACACACTTGTACAACCTTGTACACACTTTTACAGCCTTGTACAAAATTGTACAACCTTGTACACACTTGTACAGCCTTGTACACAATTGTACAACCTTGTACACACTTGTACAACCTTGTACACCCTTGTACAAACTTTTACACATCGTACACACTTGTACACCCTTGTACAAACTTGTACATCCTTGTACACACTTGTACAACCTTGTACACACTTGTACAATCTTGTACACACTTGTACAATCTTGTACACACTTGTACAGCCTTGTACACAATTGTACAACCTTGTACACACTTGTACAGCCTTGTACACAATTGTACAACCTTGTACACACTTGTACAACCTTGTACACCCTTGTACACACTTTTACTTATCGTACACACTTGTACACCCTTGTACAAACTTGTACATCCTTGTACACACTTGTACAACCTTGTACAAACTTGTACAAACTTGTACATCCTTGTAAACGATTTTACACCCTTGTACACACTTGTACAACCTTGTAAAAACTTGTACAACCTTGTACACACTTGTACACCCTTGTACACACTTGTACAAGCTTGTACACACTTGTACAACCTTGTACACACTTGTACACACTTGTACACCCTTGTACACACATGTACAACCTTGTACACAACTTGTACAACCTTGTACACACTTGTACAACCTTGTAAAACTTGTACACCCTTGTACAAACTTGTACACCCCTGTACACACTTGTACACATTTGTACACACTTGTACACCCTTGTACACACTTGTACAACCTGATACACAATTGTACAACCTTGTACACACTTGTACAACCTTGTACACACTTGTACAACCTTGTACACACTTGTACAACCTTGTACACACTTGTACAACCTTGTACACACTTGTACAGCCTTGTATACAATTGTACAACCTTGTACACACTTGTACAGCCTTGTACACAATTGTACAACCTTGTACACACTTGTACAACCTTGTACACCCTTGTACACACTTTTACTTATCGTACACACTTGTACACCCTTGTACAAACTTGTACATCCTTGTACACACTTGTACAACCTTGTACAAACTTGTACAAACTTGTACATCCTTGTACACGATTTTACACCCTTGTACACACTTGTACAACCTTGTAAAAACTTGTACAACCTTGTACACACTTGTACACCCTTGTACACACTTGTACAAGCTTGTACACACTTGTACAACCTTGTACACACTTGTACACCCTTGTACACACATGTACAACCTTGTACACAACTTGTACAACCTTGTACACACTTGTACAACCTTGTAAAACTTGTACACCCTTGTACAAACTTGTACACCCCTGTACACACTTGTACACATTTGTACACACTTGTACACCCTTGTACACACTTGTACAACCTTGTACAAACTTATACAATCTTGTACACACTTGTACAACCCAGTACACAACTTGTACAACCTTGTACACACTTGTACAACCTTGTAAAACTTGTACACCCTTGTACAAACTTGTACACCCCTGTACACACTTGTACACATTTGTACACACTTGTACACCCTTGTACACACTTGTACAACCTTGTACAAACTTATACAATCTTGTACACACTTGTACAACCCAGTACACACTTGTAAAATCTTGTACAAACTTGTACATCATTGTACACGATTGTACACCCTTGTACACACTTGTACAACCTTGTACACACTTGTACAACCTTGTACACAATTGTACAACCTTGTACACACTTGTACAACCTTGTACACACTTGCACAACTTTGTACACACTTGTACAGTCTTGTACACAATTGTACAACCTTGTACACACTTGTACAACCTTGTACACACTTGTACAACCTTGTACACAATTGTACAGCCTTGTACACAATTGTACAACCTTGTACACACTTGTACAGCCTTGTACACAATTGTACAACCTTGTACACACTTGTACAACCTTTACACACTTGTACAACCTTGTACACAATTGTACAGCCTTGTACACACTTGTACAACCTTGTACACACTTGTACAACCTTGTAAAAACTTGTACACCCTTGTACACACTTGTACAACCTTGTACAACCTTGTACAAACTTGTACATCCTTGTACACGATTTTTCACCCTTGTACACACTTGTACAACCTTGTACAAACTTGTACATCCTTGTACACACTTGTACAACCTTGTACAAACTTGTACAAACTTGTACATCCTTGTACACGATTTTTCACCCTTGTACACACTTGTACAACCTTGTACACACTTGTACACCCTTGTACACACTTGTACAACCTTGTACACACTTGTACAACCTTGTACACACTTGTACAACCTTGTACACACTTGTACAACCTTGTACACACTTGTACAACCTTGTACACACTTGTACAACCTTGTACACGATTGTACAACCTTGTACACACTTGTACAACCTTGTACACACTTGTACAACCTTGTACACACTTGTACAACCTTGTACACACTTGTACAACCTTGTACACTCTTGTACAACCTTGTACACACTTGTACAACCATGTACACACTTGTACAACCTTGTACACACTTGTACAACCTTGTACACACTTGTACAACCATGTATAAACTTGTACAACCTTGTACACACTTGTACACCCTTGTACACACTTGTACAAGCTTGTACACACTTGTACAACCTTGTACACACTTGTACACCCTTGTACACACTTGTACAACCTTGTACAAACCTGTACGCCCTTGTACACACTTGTACATGCTTGTACACACTTGTACAAGCTTGTATACACTTGTACACCTTTGTTCAAATTTGTGAACCCTTGTACACTTTTGTACACCCTTGTATACATTTGTACAACCTTGTACAAACTTGTACACACTTGTACAAACTTGTACACACTTGTACAACCTTGTACAAACTTGTACAACCTTGTACACACTTGTACAACGTTGTACACACTTGTACAAGTTGTACACACTTGTACAACCTTGTACACACTTGTACAACCTTGTACACACTTGTACAACCTTGTACACAATTGTAAAACCTTGTACAACCTTGTACAACCTTGTACAAACCTGTACACCCTTGTACACACTTGTACAAGCTCGTACACGATTGTACACCCTTGTACACCCTTGTGCACCCTTGTACAAACTTGTACATCCTTGTACACACTTGTACAACCTTGTACAAACTTGTACAAACTTGTACAAACTTGTACAAACTTGTACATCCTTGTACACGATTGTACACCCTTGTACACACTTGTACAACCTTGTAAACACTTGTACAACCTGATACACAATTGTACAACTTTGTACACACTTGTACAACCTTGTACACACTTGTACAACCTTGTACACACTTGTACAACCTTGTACACACTTGTACAACCTTGTACACACTTGTACAACCTTGTACACACTTGTACAGCCTTGTACACAATTGTACAACCTTGTACACACTTGTACAACCTTGTACACACTTGTACAACCTTGTACACAATTGTACAGCCTTGTACACACTTGTACAACCTTGTACACACTTGTACAGCCTTGTACAAAATTGTACAACCTTGTACACACTTGTACAGCCTTATACACAATTGTACAACCTTGTACACACTTGTACAACCTTGTACACCCTTGTACAAACTTTTACACATCGTACACACTTGTACACCCTTGTACAAACTTGTACATCCTTGTACACACTTGTACAACCTTGTACACACTTGTACAATCTTGTACACACTTGTACAATCTTGTACACACTTGTACAGCCTTGTACACAATTGTACAACCTTGTACACACTTGTACAGCCTTGTACACAATTGTACAACCTTGTACACACTTGTACAACCTTGTACACCCTTGTACACACTTTTACTTATCGTACACACTTGTACACCCTTGTACAAACTTGTACATCCTTGTACACACTTGTACAACCTTGTACAAACTTGTACAAACTTGTATATCCTTGTAAACGATTTTACACCCTTGTACACACTTGTACAACCTTGTAAAAACTTGTACAACCTTGTACACACTTGTACACCCTTGTACACAATTGTACAAGCTTGTACACACTTGTACAACCTTGTACACACTTTTACACACTTGTACACCCTTGTACACACATGTACAACCTTGTACACAACTTGTACAACCTTGTACACACTTGTACAACCTTGTAAAACTTGTACACCCTTGTACAAACTTGTACACCCCTGTACACACTTGTACACATTTGTACACACTTGTACACCCTTGTACACACTTGTACAACCTTGTACAAACTTATACAATCTTGTACACACTTGTACAACCCAGTACACAACTTGTACAACCTTGTACACACTTGTACAACCTTGTAAAACTTGTACACCCTTGTACAAACTTGTACACCCCTGTACACACTTGTACACATTTGTACACACTTGTACACCCTTGTACACACTTGTACAACCTTGTACAAACTTATACAATCTTGTACACACTTGTACAACCCAGTACACACTTGTAAAATCTTGTACAAACTTGTACATCATTGTACACGATTGTACACCCTTGTACACACTTGTAAAACCTTGTACACACTTGTACAACCTTGTACACACTTGTACAACCTTGTACACAATTGTACAACCTTGTACACACTTGTACAACCTTGTACACACTTGCACAACTTTGTACACACTTGTACAGTCTTGTACACAATTGTACAACCTTGTACACACTTGTACAACCTTGTACACACTTGTACAACCTTGTACACAATTGTACAGCCTTGTACACACTTGTACAACCTTGTACACACTTGTACAGCCTTGTACACAATTGTACAACCTTGTACACACTTGTACAACCTTGTACACACTTGTACAACCTTGTACACAATTTTACAGCCTTGTACACACTTGTACAACCTTGTACACACTTGTACAACCTTGTAAAAACTTGTACACCCTTGTACACACTTGTACAACCTTGTACAACCTTGTACACACTTGTACAACCTTGTACAACCTTGTACACACTTGTACAGCCTTGTACACAATTGTACAGCCTTGTACACAATTGTACAACCTTGTACACACTTGTACAACCTTGTACAACCTTGTACAAACCTGTACACCCTTGTACACAATTGTACAAGCTTGTACACGATTGTACACCCTTGTACACACTTGTGCACCCTTGTACAAACTTGTACATCCTTGTACACACTTGTACAACCTTGTACAAACTTGTACAAACTTGTACAAACTTGTACATCCTTGTACACGATTGTACACCCTTGTACACACTTGTACAACCTTGTACACACTTGTACAACCTGATACACAATTGTACAACCTTGTACACACTTGTACAACCTTGTACACACTTGTACAACCTTGTACACACTTGTACAACCTTGTACACACTTGTACAACCTTGTACACACTTGTACACTTTGTATACAATTGTACAACCTTGTACACACTTGTACAACCTTGTACACACTTGTACAACCTTGTACACAATTGTACAGCCTTGTACACACTTGTACAACCTTGTACACACTTGTACAGCCTTGTACAAAATTGTACAACCTTGTACACACTTGTACAGCCTTGTACACAATTGTACAACCTTGTACACACTTGTACAACCTTGTACACCCTTGTACAAACTTTTACACATCGTACTCACTTGTACACCCTTGTACAAACTTGTACATCCTTGTACACACTTGTACAACCTTGTACACACTTGTACAATCTTGTACACACTTGTACAATCTTGTACACACTTGTACAATCTTGTACACCCTTGTACACACTTTTACTTATCGTACACACTTGTACACCCTTGTACAAACTTGTACATCCTTGTACACACTTGTACAACCTTGTACAAACTTGTACAAACTTGTACATCCTTGTACACGATTTTACACCCTTGTACACACTTGTACAACCTTGTAAAAACTTGTACAACCTTGTACACACTTGTACACCCTTGTACACACTTGTACAAGCTTGTACACACTTGTACAACCTTGTACACACTTGTACACCCTTGTACACACATGTACAACCTTGTACACAACTTGTACAACCTTGTACACAATTGTACAGCCTTGTACACACTTGTACAACCTTGTACACACTTGTACAACCTTGTAAAACTTGTACACCCTTGTACAAACTTGTACACCCCTGTACACACTTGTACACATTTGTACACACTTGTACACCCTTGTACACACTTGTACAACCTTTTACAAACTTATACAATCTTGTACACACTTGTACAACCCAGTACACACTTGTAAAATCTTGTACAAACTTGTACATCATTGTACACGATTGTACACCCTTGTACACACTTGTACAACCTTGTACACACTTGTACAACCTTGTACACAATTGTACAACCTTGTACACACTTGTACAACCTTGTACACACTTGCACAACTTTGTACACACTTGTACAGTCTTGTACACAATTGTACAACCTTGTACACACTTGTACAACCTTGTACACACTTGTACAACCTTGTACACAATTGTACAGCCTTGTACACACTTGTACAACCTTGTACACACTTGTACAGCCTTTTACACAATTGTACAATCTTGTACACACTTGTACAACCTTGTACACACTTGTACAACCTTGTACACAATTGTACAGCCTTGTACACACTTGTACAACCTTGTACACACTTGTACAACCTTGTAAAAACTTGTACACCCTTGTACACACTTGTACAACTTTGTACAACCTTGTACACACTTGTACAGCCTTGTACACAATTGTACAACCTTGTACACACTTGTACAACCTTGTACACAATTGTACAACCTCGTACACACTTGTACAACCTTGTACACACTTGTACAACCTTGTACACACTTGTACAACCTTGTACACAATTGTACAACCTTGTACACACTTGTACAACCTTGTACACACTTGTACAACCTTGTACACACTTGTACAACCTTTTACACACTTGTACAGCCTTGTACACTATTGTACAACCTTGTACACACTTGTACAGCCTTGTACACAATTGTACAACCTTGTACACACTTGTACAACCTTGTACACCCTTGTACACACTTTTACTTATCGTACACACTTGTACACCCTTGTACAAACTTGTACATCCTTGTACACACTTGTACAACCTTGTACAAACTTGTACATCCTTGTACACGATTTTACACCCTTGTACACACTTGTACAACCTTGTAAAAACTTGTACAACCTTGTACACACTTGTACAACCTTGTACACACTTGTACAACCTTGTACACACTTGTACAACCTTGTACACACTTGTACAACCTTGTACACACTTGTACAACCTTGTACACACTTGTACAACCTTGTACACACTTGTAAAACCTTGTACACACTTTTACAACCTTGTACACACTTGTACAACCTTGTACACACTTGTACAACCTTGTACACACTTGTACAGCCTTGTACACAATCGTACAACCTTGTACACACTTGTACAGCCTTGTACACAATTGTAAAACCTTGTACACACTTGTACAACCTTGTACACCCTTGTACACACTTTTACTTATCGTACACACTTGTACACCCTTGTACAAACTTGTACATCCTTATACACACTTGTACAACCTTGTACAAACTTGTACAAACTTGTACATCCTTGTACACGATTTTACACCCTTGTACACACTTGTACAACCTTGTAAAAACTTGTACAACCTTGTACACACTTGTAAAAGCTTGTACACACTTGTACAACCTTGTACACACTTGTACAAGCTTGTACACACTTGTACAACCTTGTACACACTTGTACAACCTTGTACACACTTGTACAACCTTGTACACACTTGTACAACCTTGTACACACTTGTACAACCTTGTACACACTTGTACAACCTTGTACACACTTGTACAACCTTGTACACACTTGTACAACCTTGTACACAATTGTACAAACTTGTACACACTTGTACAACCTTGTACACACTTGTACAACCTTGTACACACTTGTACAACCTTGTACACAATTGTACAACTTTGAACACACTTGTACAGCCTTGTACACAATTGTACAGCCTTGTACACACTTGTACAACCTTGTACACACTTGTACAACCTTGTACACAATTGTACAGCCTTGTACACACTTGTACAACCTTGTACACACTTGTACAGCCTTGTACACAATTGTACAACCTTGTACACACTTGTACAACCTTGTACACACTTGTACAACCTTGTACACAATTGTACAGCCTTGTACACACTTGTACAACCTTGTACACACTTGTACATCCTCGTAAAAACTTGTACACCTTTGTACACACTTGTACAACCTTGTACAACCTTGTACACACTTGTACAGCCTTGTACAACCTTGTACACACTTGTAGAGCCTTGTAAAAACTTGTACACCCTTGTACACACATGTACAACCTTGTACACAACTTGTACAACCTTGTACACACTTGTACAACCTTGTAAAACTTGTACACATTTGTACACACTTGTACACCCTTGTACACACTTGTACAACCTTGTACAAACTTATACAATCTTGTACACACTTGTACAACCCAGTACACACTTATACAATCTTGTACAAACTTGTACTCCCTTGTACAAACTTGTACAACCTTGTACACAATTGTAAAACCTTGTACACACTTGTACAACCTTGTACAAACTTGTACACACTTGTACAAACTTTTACATCCTTGTACACATTTGTACACCCTTGTACACACTTGTACAACCTTGTACAACCTTGTACAAACCTGTACACCCTTGTACACACTTGTACAATCTTGTACACGATTGTACACCCTTGTACACACTTGTGCACCCTTGTACAAACTTGTACATCCTTGTACACACTTGTACAACCTTGTACAAACTTGTACAAACTTGTACAAACTTGTACATCCTTGTACACGATTGTTCACCCTTGTACACACTTGTACAACCTTGTACACACTTGTACAACCTGATACACAATTGTACAACCTTGTACACACTTGTACAACCTTGTACACACTTGTACAACCTTGTACACACTTGTACAACCTTGTACACACTTGTACAACCTTGTACACACTTGTACAGCCTTGTACACAATTGTACAACCTTGTACACACTTGTACAACCTTGTACACACTTGTACAACCTTTACACAATTGTACAGCCTTGTACACACTTGTACAACCTTGTACACACTTGTACAGCCTTGTACAAAATTGTACAACCTTGTACACACTTGTACAGCCTTGTACACAATTGTACAACCTTGTACACACTTGTACAACCTTGTAAAACTTGTACACCCTTGTACAAACTTGTACACCCCTGTACACACTTGTACACATTTGTACACACTTGTACACCCTTGTACACACTTGTACAACCTTGTACAAACTTATACAATCTTGTACACACTTGTACAACCCAGTACACAACTTGTACAACCTTGTACACACTTGTACAACCTTGTAAAACTTGTACACCCTTGTACAAACTTGTACACCCCTGTACACACTTGTACACATTTGTACACACTTGTACACCCTTGTACACACTTGTACAACCTTGTACAAACTTATACAATCTTGTACACACTTGTACAACCCAGTACACACTTGTAAAATCTTGTACAAACTTGTACATCATTGTACACGATTGTACACCCTTGTACACACTTGTAAAACCTTGTACACACTTGTACAACCTTGTACACACTTGTACAACCTTATACACAATTGTACAACCTTGTACACACTTGTACAACCTTGTACACACTTGCACAACTTTGTACACACTTGTACAGTCTTGTACACAATTGTACAACCTTGTACACACTTGTACAACCTTGTACACACTTGTACAACCTTGTACACAATTGTACAGCCTTGTACACACTTGTACAACCTTGTACACACTTGTACAGCCTTGTACACAATTGTACAACCTTGTACACACTTGTACAACCTTGTACACACTTGTACAACCTTGTACACAATTGTACAGCCTTGTACACACTTGTACAACCTTGTACACACTTGTACAACCTTGTAAAAACTTGTACACCCTTGTACACACTTGTACAACCTTGTACAACCTTGTACACACTTGTACAACCTTGTACAACCTTGTACACACTTGTACAGCCTTGTACACAATTGTACAGCCTTGTACACAATTGTACAACCTTGTACACACTTGTACAACCTTGTACAACCTTGTACAAACCTGTACACCCTTGTACACAATTGTACAAGCTTGTACACGATTGTACACCCTTGTACACACTTGTGCACCCTTGTACAAACTTGTACATCCTTGTACACACTTGTACAACCTTGTACAAACTTGTACAAACTTGTACAAACTTGTACATCCTTGTACACGATTGTACACCCTTGTACACACTTGTACAACCTTGTACACACTTGTACAACCTGATACACAATTGTACAACCTTGTACACACTTGTACAACCTTGTACACACTTGTACAACCTTGTACACACTTGTACAACCTTGTACACACTTGTACAACCTTGTACACACTTGTACACTTTGTATACAATTGTACAACCTTGTACACACTTGTACAACCTTGTACACACTTGTACAACCTTGTACACAATTGTACAGCCTTGTACACACTTGTACAACCTTGTACACACTTGTACAGCCTTGTACAAAATTGTACAACCTTGTACACACTTGTACAGCCTTGTACACAATTGTACAACCTTGTACACACTTGTACAACCTTGTACACCCTTGTACAAACTTTTACACATCGTACTCACTTGTACACCCTTGTACAAACTTGTACATCCTTGTACACACTTGTACAACCTTGTACACACTTGTACAATCTTGTACACACTTGTACAATCTTGTACACACTTGTACAATCTTGTACACCCTTGTACACACTTTTACTTATCGTACACACTTGTACACCCTTGTACAAACTTGTACATCCTTGTACACACTTGTACAACCTTGTACAAACTTGTACAAACTTGTACATCCTTGTACACGATTTTACACCCTTGTACACACTTGTACAACCTTGTAAAAACTTGTACAACCTTGTACACACTTGTACACCCTTGTACACACTTGTACAAGCTTGTACACACTTGTACAACCTTGTACACACTTGTACACCCTTGTACACACATGTACAACCTTGTACACAACTTGTACAACCTTGTACACACTTGTACAACCTTGTAAAACTTGTACACCCTTGTACAAACTTGTACACCCCTGTACACACTTGTACACATTTGTACACACTTGTACACCCTTGTACACACTTGTACAACCTTTTACAAACTTATACAATCTTGTACACACTTGTACAACCCAGTACACACTTGTAAAATCTTGTACAAACTTGTACATCATTGTACACGATTGTACACCCTTGTACACACTTGTACAACCTTGTACACACTTGTACAACCTTGTACACAATTGTACAACCTTGTACACACTTGTACAACCTTGTACACACTTGCACAACTTTGTACACACTTGTACAGTCTTGTACACAATTGTACAACCTTGTACACACTTGTACAACCTTGTACACACTTGTACAACCTTGTACACAATTGTACAGCCTTGTACACACTTGTACAACCTTGTACACACTTGTACAGACTTGTACACAATTGTACAACCTTGTACACACTTGTACAACCTTGTACACACTTGTACAACCTTGTACACAATTGTACAGCCTTGTACACACTTGTACAACCTTGTACACACTTGTACAACCTTGTAAAAACTTGTACACCCTTGTACACACTTGTACAACCTTGTACAACCTTGTACACACTTGTACAACCTTGTACAACCTTGTACACACTTGTACAGCCTTGTACACAATTGTACAGCCTTGTACACAATTGTACAACCTTGTACACACTTGTACAACCTTGTACAACCTTGTACAAACCTGTACACCCTTGTACACAATTGTACAAGCTTGTACACGATTGTACACCCTTGTACACACTTGTGCACCCTTGTACAAACTTGTACATCCTTGTACACACTTGTACAACCTTGTACAAACTTGTACAAACTTGTACAAACTTGTACATCCTTGTACACGATTGTACACCCTTGTACACACTTGTACAACCTTGTACACACTTGTACAACCTGATACACAATTGTACAACCTTGTACACACTTGTACAACCTTGTACACACTTGTACAACCTTGTACACACTTGTACAACCTTGTACACACTTGTACAACCTTGTACACACTTGTACAACCTTGTACACACTTGTACACTTTGTATACAATTGTACAACCTTGTACACACTTGTACAACCTTGTACACACTTGTACAACCTTGTACACAATTGTACAGCCTTGTACACACTTGTACAACCTTGTACACACTTGTACAGCCTTGTACAAAATTGTACAACCTTGTACACACTTGTACAGCCTTGTACACAATTGTACAACCTTGTACACACTTGTACAACCTTGTACACCCTTGTACAAACTTTTACACATCGTACTCACTTGTACACCCTTGTACAAACTTGTACATCCTTGTACACACTTGTACAACCTTGTACACACTTGTACAATCTTGTACACACTTGTACAATCTTGTACACACTTGTACAATCTTGTACACCCTTGTACACACTTTTACTTATCGTACACACTTGTACACCCTTGTACAAACTTGTACATCCTTGTACACACTTGTACAACCTTGTACAAACTTGTACAAACTTGTACATCCTTGTACACGATTTTACACCCTTGTACACACTTGTACAACCTTGTAAAAACTTGTACAACCTTGTACACACTTGTACACCCTTGTACACACTTGTACAAGCTTGTACACACTTGTACAACCTTGTACACACTTGTACACCCTTGTACACACATGTACAACCTTGTACACAACTTGTACAACCTTGTACACACTTGTACAACCTTGTAAAACTTGTACACCCTTGTACAAACTTGTACACCCCTGTACACACTTGTACACATTTGTACACACTTGTACACCCTTGTACACACTTGTACAACCTTTTACAAACTTATACAATCTTGTACACACTTGTACAACCCAGTACACACTTGTAAAATCTTGTACAAACTTGTACATCATTGTACACGATTGTACACCCTTGTACACACTTGTACAACCTTGTACACACTTGTACAACCTTGTACACAATTGTACAACCTTGTACACACTTGTACAACCTTGTACACACTTGCACAACTTTGTACACACTTGTACAGTCTTGTACACAATTGTACAACCTTGTACACACTTGTACAACCTTGTACACACTTGTACAACCTTGTACACAATTGTACAGCCTTGTACACACTTGTACAACCTTGTACACACTTGTACAGCCTTGTACACAATTGTACAATCTTGTACACACTTGTACAACCTTGTACACACTTGTACAACCTTGTACACAATTGTACAGCCTTGTACACACTTGTACAACCTTGTACACACTTGTACAACCTTGTAAAAACTTGTACACCCTTGTACACACTTGTACAACCTTGTACAACCTTGTACACACTTGTACAGCCTTGTACACAATTGTACAACCTTGTACACACTTGTACAACCTTGTACACAATTGTACAACCTCGTACACACTTGTACAACCTTGTACACACTTGTACAACCTTGTACACACTTGTACAACCTTGTACACAATTGTACAACCTTGTACACACTTGTACAACCTTGTACACACTTGTACAACCTTGTACACACTTGTACAACCTTTTACACACTTGTACAGCCTTGTACACTATTGTACAACCTTGTACACACTTGTACAGCCTTGTACACAATTGTACAACCTTGTACACACTTGTACAACCTTGTACACCCTTGTACACACTTTTACTTATCGTACACACTTGTACACCCTTGTACAAACTTGTACATCCTTGTACACACTTGTACAACCTTGTACAAACTTGTACATCCTTGTACACGATTTTACACCCTTGTACACACTTGTACAACCTTGTAAAAACTTGTACAACCTTGTACACACTTGTACAACCTTGTACACACTTGTACAACCTTGTACACACTTGTACAACCTTGTACACACTTGTACAACCTTGTACACACTTGTACAACCTTGTACACACTTGTACAACCTTGTACACACTTGTAAAACCTTGTACACACTTTTACAACCTTGTACACACTTGTACAACCTTGTACACACTTGTACAACCTTGTACACACTTGTACAGCCTTGTACACAATCGTACAACCTTGTACACACTTGTACAGCCTTGTACACAATTGTAAAACCTTGTACACACTTGTACAACCTTGTACACCCTTGTACACACTTTTACTTATCGTACACACTTGTACACCCTTGTACAAACTTGTACATCCTTATACACACTTGTACAACCTTGTACAAACTTGTACAAACTTGTACATCCTTGTACACGATTTTACACCCTTGTACACACTTGTACAACCTTGTAAAAACTTGTACAACCTTGTACACACTTGTAAAAGCTTGTACACACTTGTACAACCTTGTACACACTTGTACAAGCTTGTACACACTTGTACAACCTTGTACACACTTGTACAACCTTGTACACACTTGTACAACCTTGTACACACTTGTACAACCTTGTACACACTTGTACAACCTTGTACACACTTGTACAACCTTGTACACACTTGTACAACCTTGTACACACTTGTACAACCTTGTACACAATTGTACAAACTTGTACACACTTGTACAACCTTGTACACACTTGTACAACCTTGTACACACTTGTACAACCTTGTACACAATTGTACAACCTTGTACACACTTGTACAACCTTGTACACACTTGTACAACCTTGAACACACTTGTACAGCCTTGTACACAATTGTACAGCCTTGTACACACTTGTACAACCTTGTACACACTTGTACAACCTTGTACACAATTGTACAGCCTTGTACACACTTGTACAACCTTGTACACACTTGTACAGCCTTGTACACAATTGTACAACCTTGTACACACTTGTACAACCTTGTACACACTTGTACAACCTTGTACACAATTGTACAGCCTTGTACACACTTGTACAACCTTGTACACACTTGTACATACTCGTAAAAACTTGTACACCTTTGTACACACTTGTACAACCTTGTACAACCTTGTACACACTTGTACAGCCTTGTACAACCTTGTACACACTTGTAGAGCCTTGTAAAAACTTGTACACCCTTGTACACACATGTACAACCTTGTACACAACTTGTACAACCTTGTACACACTTGTACAACCTTGTAAAACTTGTACACATTTGTACACACTTGTACACCCTTGTACACACTTGTACAACCTTGTACAAACTTATACAATCTTGTACACACTTGTACAACCCAGTACACACTTATACAATCTTGTACAAACTTGTACTCCCTTGTACAAACTTGTACAACCTTGTACACAATTGTAAAACCTTGTACACACTTGTACAACCTTGTACAAACTTGTACACACTTGTACAAACTTTTACATCCTTGTACACATTTGTACACCCTTGTACACACTTGTACAACCTTGTACAACCTTGTACAAACCTGTACACCCTTGTACACACTTGTACAATCTTGTACACGATTGTACACCCTTGTACACACTTGTGCACCCTTGTACAAACTTGTACATCCTTGTACACACTTGTACAACCTTGTACAAACTTGTACAAACTTGTACAAACTTGTACATCCTTGTACACGATTGTTCACCCTTGTACACACTTGTACAACCTTGTACACACTTGTACAACCTGATACACAATTGTACAACCTTGTACACACTTGTACAACCTTGTACACACTTGTACAACCTTGTACACACTTGTACAACCTTGTACACACTTGTACAACCTTGTACACACTTGTACAGCCTTGTACACAATTGTACAACCTTGTACACACTTGTACAACCTTGTACACACTTGTACAACCTTTACACAATTGTACAGCCTTGTACACACTTGTACAACCTTGTACACACTTGTACAGCCTTGTACAAAATTGTACAACCTTGTACACACTTGTACAGCCTTGTACACAATTGTACAACCTTGTACACACTTGTACAACCTTGTACACCCTTGTACAAACTTTTACACATCGTACACACTTGTACACCCTTGTACAAACTTGTACATCCTTGTACACACTTGTACAACCTTGTACACACTTGTACAATCTTGTACACACTTGTACAGCCTTGTACACAATTGTACAACCTTGTACACACTTGTACAGCCTTGTACACAATTGTACAACCTTGTACACACTTGTACAACCTTGTACACCCTTGTACACACTTTTACTTATCGTACACACTTGTACACCCTTGTACAAACTTGTACATCCTTGTACACACTTGTACAACCTTGTACAAACTTGTACAAACTTGTACATCCTTGTACACGATTTTACACCCTTGTACACACTTGTACAACCTTGTAAAAACTTGTACACCCTTGTACACACATGTACAACCTTGTACACAACTTGTACAACCTTGTACACACTTGTACAACCTTGTAAAACTTGTACACCCTTGTACAAACTTGTACACCCCTGTACACACTTGTACACATTTGTACACACTTGTACACCCTTGTACACACTTGTACAACCTTGTACAAACTTATACAATCTTGTACACACTTGTACAACCCAGTACACAACTTGTACAACCTTGTACACACTTGTACAACCTTGTAAAACTTGTACACCCTTGTACAAACTTGTACACCCCTGTACACACTTGTACACATTTGTACACACTTGTACACCCTTGTACACACTTGTACAACCTTGTACAAACTTATACAATCTTGTACACACTTGTACAACCCAGTACACACTTGTACAATCTTGTACAAACTTGTACATCCTTGTACACGATTGTACACCCTTGTACACACTTGTACAACCTTGTACACACTTGTACAACCTTGTACACAATTGTACAACCTTGTACACACTTGTACAACCTTGTTTACACTTGCACAACATTGTACACACTTGTACAGTCTTGTACACAATTGTACAACCTTGTACACACTTGTACAACCTTGTACACACTTGTACAACCTTGTACACACTTGTACAACCTTGTACACACTTGTACAACCTTGTACACAATTGTACAGCCTTGTACACACTTGTACAACCTTGTACACACTTGTACAGCCTTGTACACAATTGTACAACCTTGTACACAATTGTACAACCTTGTACACACTTGTACAACCTTGTACACACTTGTACAACCTTGTACACAATTGTACAGCCTTGTACACACTTGTACAACCTTGTACACACTTGTACAACCTTGTAAAAACTTGTACACCCTTGTACACACTTGTACAACCTTGTACAACCTTGTACACACTTGTAAAGCCTTGTACACAATTGTACATACTTGTACACACTTGTACAACCTTGTACACAATTGTACAACCTCGTACACACTTATACAACCTTGTACACACTTGTACAACCTTGTACACACTTGTACAACCTTGTACACTTTTGTACAACCTTGTACACACTTGTACAACCTTTTACACACTTGTACAGCCTTGTACACAATTGTACAACCTTGTACACACTTGTACAGCCTTGTACACAATTGTACAACCTTGTACACACTTGTACAACCTTGTACGCCCTTGTACACACTTTTACTTATCGTACACACTTGTACACCCTTGTACAAACTTGTACATCCTTGTACACACTTGTACAACCTTGTACAAACTTGTACATCCTTGTACACGATTTTACACCCTTGTACACACTTGTACAACTTTGTAAAAACTTGTACAACCTTGTACACACTTGTACACCCTTGTACACACTTGTACAAGCTTGTACACACTTGTACAACCATGTACACACTTGTACAACCTTGTACACACTTGTACAACCTTGTACACACTTGTACAACCTTGTACACACTTGTACAACCTTGTACACACTTGTACAACCTTGTACACACTTGTACAACCTTGTACACACTTGTACAACCTTGTACACACTTGTACAACCTTGTACACACTTGTACAACCTTGTACACACTTGTACAACCTTGTACACAATTGTACAACCTTGTACACACTTGTACAGCCTTGTACACAATTGTAAAACCTTGTACACACTTGTACAACCTTGTACACCCTTGTACACACTTTTACTTATCGTACACACTTGTACACCCTTGTACAAACTTGTACATCCTTGTACACACTTGTACAACCTTGTACAAACTTGTACAAACTTGTACATCCTTGTACACGATTTTACACCCTTGTACACACTTGTACAACCTTGTACACACTTGTACAACCTTGTACACACTTGTACAACCTTGTACACACTTGTACAAGCTTGTACACACTTGTAAAAGCTTGTACACACTTGTACAACCTTGTACACACTTGTACAAGCTTGTACACACTTGTACAACCTTGTACACACTTGTACAACCTTGTACACACTTGTACAACCTTGTACACACTTGTACAACCTTGTACACACTTGTACAACCTTGTACACACTTGTACAACCTTGTACACACTTGTACAACCTTGTACACACTTGTACAACCTTGTACACACTTGTACAACCTTGTACACAATTGTACAACCTTGTACACACTTGTACAACCTTGTACACACTTGTACAACCTTGAACACACTTGTACAGCCTTGTACACAATTGTACAGCCTTGTACACACTTGTACAACCTTGTACACACTTGTACAACCTTGTACACAATTGTACAGCCTTGTACACACTTGTACAACCTTGTACACACTTGTACAGCCTTGTACACAATTGTACAACCTTGTACACACTTGTACAACCTTGTACACACTTGTACAACCTTGTACACAATTGTACAGCCTTGTACACACTTGTACAACCTTGTACACACTTGTACATCCTCGTAAAAACTTGTACACCTTTGTACACACTTGTACAACCTTGTACAACCTTGTACACACTTGTACAGCCTTGTACAACCTTGTACACACTTGTAGAGCCTTGTAAAAACTTGTACACCCTTGTACACACATGTACAACCTTGTACACAACTTGTACAACCTTGTACACACTTGTACAACCTTGTAAAACTTGTACACATTTGTACACACTTGTACACCCTTGTACACACTTGTACAACCTTGTACAAACTTATACAATCTTGTACACACTTGTACAACCCAGTACACACTTATACAATCTTGTACAAACTTGTACTCCCTTGTACAAACTTGTACAACCTTGTACACAATTGTAAAACCTTGTACACACTTGTACAACCTTGTACAAACTTGTACACACTTGTACAAACTTTTACATCCTTGTACACATTTGTACACCCTTGTACACACTTGTACAACCTTGTACAACCTTGTACAAACCTGTACACCCTTGTACACACTTGTACAATCTTGTACACGATTGTACACCCTTGTACACACTTGTGCACCCTTGTACAAACTTGTACATCCTTGTACACACTTGTACAACCTTGTACAAACTTGTACAAACTTGTACAAACTTGTACATCCTTGTACACGATTGTTCACCCTTGTACACACTTGTACAACCTTGTACACACTTGTACAACCTGATACACAATTGTACAACCTTGTACACACTTGTACAACCTTGTACACACTTGTACAACCTTGTACACACTTGTACAACCTTGTACACACTTGTACAACCTTGTACACACTTGTACAGCCTTGTACACAATTGTACAACCTTGTACACACTTGTACAACCTTGTACACACTTGTACAACCTTTACACAATTGTACAGCCTTGTACACACTTGTACAACCTTGTACACACTTGTACAGCCTTGTACAAAATTGTACAACCTTGTACACACTTGTACAGCCTTGTACACAATTGTACAACCTTGTACACACTTGTACAACCTTGTACACCCTTGTACAAACTTTTACACATCGTACACACTTGTACACCCTTGTACAAACTTGTACATCCTTGTACACACTTGTACAACCTTGTACACACTTGTACAATCTTGTACACACTTGTACAGCCTTGTACACAATTGTACAACCTTGTACACACTTGTACAGCCTTGTACACAATTGTACAACCTTGTACACACTTGTACAACCTTGTACACCCTTGTACACACTTTTACTTATCGTACACACTTGTACACCCTTGTACAAACTTGTACATCCTTGTACACACTTGTACAACCTTGTACAAACTTGTACAAACTTGTACATCCTTGTACACGATTTTACACCCTTGTACACACTTGTACAACCTTGTAAAAACTTGTACACCCTTGTACACACATGTACAACCTTGTACACAACTTGTACAACCTTGTACACACTTGTACAACCTTGTAAAACTTGTACACCCTTGTACAAACTTGTACACCCCTGTACACACTTGTACACATTTGTACACACTTGTACACCCTTGTACACACTTGTACAACCTTGTACAAACTTATACAATCTTGTACACACTTGTACAACCCAGTACACAACTTGTACAACCTTGTACACACTTGTACAACCTTGTAAAACTTGTACACCCTTGTACAAACTTGTACACCCCTGTACACACTTGTACACATTTGTACACACTTGTACACCCTTGTACACACTTGTACAACCTTGTACAAACTTATACAATCTTGTACACACTTGTACAACCCAGTACACACTTGTACAATCTTGTACAAACTTGTACATCCTTGTACACGATTGTACACCCTTGTACACACTTGTACAACCTTGTACACACTTGTACAACCTTGTACACAATTGTACAACCTTGTACACACTTGTACAACCTTGTTTACACTTGCACAACATTGTACACACTTGTACAGTCTTGTACACAATTGTACAACCTTGTACACACTTGTACAACCTTGTACACACTTGTACAACCTTGTACACACTTGTACAACCTTGTACACACTTGTACAACCTTGTACACAATTGTACAGCCTTGTACACACTTGTACAACCTTGTACACACTTGTACAGCCTTGTACACAATTGTACAACCTTGTACACAATTGTACAACCTTGTACACACTTGTACAACCTTGTACACACTTGTACAACCTTGTACACAATTGTACAGCCTTGTACACACTTGTACAACCTTGTACACACTTGTACAACCTTGTAAAAACTTGTACACCCTTGTACACACTTGTACAACCTTGTACAACCTTGTACACACTTGTAAAGCCTTGTACACAATTGTACATACTTGTACACACTTGTACAACCTTGTACACAATTGTACAACCTCGTACACACTTATACAACCTTGTACACACTTGTACAACCTTGTACACACTTGTACAACCTTGTACACTTTTGTACAACCTTGTACACACTTGTACAACCTTTTACACACTTGTACAGCCTTGTACACAATTGTACAACCTTGTACACACTTGTACAGCCTTGTACACAATTGTACAACCTTGTACACACTTGTACAACCTTGTACGCCCTTGTACACACTTTTACTTATCGTACACACTTGTACACCCTTGTACAAACTTGTACATCCTTGTACACACTTGTACAACCTTGTACAAACTTGTACATCCTTGTACACGATTTTACACCCTTGTACACACTTGTACAACTTTGTAAAAACTTGTACAACCTTGTACACACTTGTACACCCTTGTACACACTTGTACAAGCTTGTACACACTTGTACAACCATGTACACACTTGTACAACCTTGTACACACTTGTACAACCTTGTACACACTTGTACAACCTTGTACACACTTGTACAACCTTGTACACACTTGTACAACCTTGTACACACTTGTACAACCTTGTACACACTTGTACAACCTTGTACACACTTGTACAACCTTGTACACACTTGTACAACCTTGTACACACTTGTACAACCTTGTACACACTTGTACAACCTTGTACACAATTGTACAACCTTGTACACACTTGTACAGCCTTGTACACAATTGTAAAACCTTGTACACACTTGTACAACCTTGTACACCCTTGTACACACTTTTACTTATCGTACACACTTGTACACCCTTGTACAAACTTGTACATCCTTGTACACACTTGTACAACCTTGTACAAACTTGTACAAACTTGTACATCCTTGTACACGATTTTACACCCTTGTACACACTTGTACAACCTTGTAAAAACTTGTACAACCTTGTACACACTTGTACACCCTTGTACACACTTGTACAAGCTTGTACACACTTGTACAAGCTTGTACACACTTGTACAACCTTGTACACACTTGTACAACCTTGTACACACTTGTACAACCTTGTACACACTTGTACAACCTTGTACACACTTGTACAACCTTGTACACACTTGTACAACCTTGTACACACTTGTACAACCTTGTACACACTTGTACAACCTTGTACACACTTGTACAACCTTGTACACACTTGTACAACCTTTTACACAATTGTACAACCTTGTACACACTTGTACAACCTTGTACACACTTGTACAACCTTGTACACACTTGTACAACCTTGTACACACTTGTACAGCCTTGTACACAATTGTACAACCTTGTACACACTTGTACAGCCTTGTACACAATTGTAAAACCTTGTACACACTTGTACAACCTTGTACACCCTTGTACACACTTTTACTTATCGTACACACTTGTACACCCTTGTACAAACTTGTACATCCTTATACACACTTGTACAACCTTGTACAAACTTGTACAAACTTGTACATCCTTGTACACGATTTTACACCCTTGTACACACTTGTACAACCTTGTAAAAACTTGTACAACCTTGTACACACTTGTACACCCTTGTACACACTTGTACAAGCTTGTACACACTTGTACAAGCTTGTACACACTTGTACAAGCTTGTACACACTTGTACAACCTTGTACACACTTGTACAACCTTGTACACACTTGTACAACCTTGTACACACTTGTACAACCTTGTACACACTTGTACAACCTTGTACACACTTGTACAACCTTGTACACACTTGTACAACCTTGTACACACTTGTACAACCTTGTACACACTTGTACAACCTTGTACACAATTGTACAACCTTGTACACAATTGTACAACCTTGTACACACTTGTACAACCTTGTACACACTTGTACAACCTTGTACACACTTGTACAGCCTTGTACACACTTGTACAGCCTTGTACACACTTGTACAGCCTTGTACACAATTATACAACCTTGTACACACTTGTACAACCTTGTACACAATTGTACAGCTTTGTACACAATTGTACAGCCTTGTACACACTTGTACAGCCTTGTACACAATTGTACAACCTTGTACACACTTGTACAACCTTGTACACACTTGTACAACCTTGTACACAATTGTACAGCCTTGTACACACTTGTACAACCTTGTACACACTTGTACATCCTCGTAAAAACTTGTACACCTTTGTACACACTTGTACAACCTTGTACAACCTTGTACACATTTGTACAGCCTTGTACAACCTTGTACACACTTGTAGAGCCTTGTAAAAACTTGTACACCCTTGTACACACATGTACAACCTTGTACACAACTTGTACAACCTTGTACACACTTGTACAACCTTGTAAAACTTGTACACATTTGTACACACTTGTACACCCTTGTACACACTTGTACAACCTTGTACAAACTTATACAATCTTGTACACACTTGTACAACCCAGTACACACTTGTACAAACTTGTACAAACTTGTACTCCCTTGTACAAACTTGTACAACCTTGTACACAATTGTAAAACCTTGTACACACTTGTACAACCTTGTACAAACTTGTACACACTTGTACAAACTTTTACATCCTTGTACACATTTGTACACCCTTGTACACACTTGTACAACCTTGTACAACCTTGTACAAACCTGTACACCCTTGTACACACTTGTACAAGCTTGTACACGATTGTACACCCTTGTACACACTTGTGCACCCTTGTACAAATTTGTACATCCATGTACACACTTGTACAACCTTGTACAAACTTGTACAAACTTGTACAAACTTGTACATCCTTGTACACAATTGTTCACCCTTGTACACACTTGTACAACCTTGTACACACTTGTACAACCTGATACACAATTGTACAACCTTGTACACACTTGTACAACCTTGTACACACTTGTACAACCTTGTACACACTTGTACAACCTTGTACACACTTGTACAACCTTGTACACACTTGTACAGCCTTGTACACAATTGTACAACCTTGTACACACTTGTACAACCTTGTACACACTTGTACAACCTTGTACACAATTGTACAGCCTTGTACACACTTGTACAACCTTGTACACACTTGTACAGGCTTGTACAAAATTGTACAACCTTGTACACACTTGTACAGCCTTGTACACAATTGTACAACCTTGTACACACTTGTACAACCTTGTACACCCTTGTACAAAACTTTTACACATCGTACACACTTGTACACCCTTGTACAAACTTGTACATCCTTGTACACACTTGTACAACCTTGTACACACTTGTACAATCTTGTACACACTTGTACAACCTTGTACACACTTGTACAATCTTGTACACACTTGTACAGCCTTGTACACAATTGTACAACCTTGTACACACTTGTACAGCCTTGTACACCAATTGTACAACCTTGTACACACTTGGACAACCTTGTACACCCTTGTACACACTTTTACTTATCGTACACACTTGTACACCCTTGTACAAACTTGTACATCCTTGTACACACTTGTACAACCTTGTACAAACTTGTACAAACTTGTACATCCTTGTACACGATTTTACACCTTGTACACACTTGTACAACCTTGTAAAAACTTGTACAACCTTGTACACACTTGTACACCCTTGTACACACTTGTACAAGCTTGTACACACTTGTACAAACCTTGTACACACTTGTACACCCTTGTACACACATGTACAACCTTGTACACAACTTGTACAACCTTGTACACACTTGTACAACCTTGTAAAACTTGTACACCCTTGTACAAACTTGTACACCCCTGTACACACTTGTACACATTTGTACACACTTGTACACCCTTGTACACACTTGTACAACCTTGTACAAACTTATACAATCTTGTACACACTTGTACAACCCAGTACACAACTTGTACAACCTTGTACACACTTGTACAACCTTGTAAAACTTGTACACCCTTGTACAAACTTGTACACCCCTGTACACACTTGTACACATTTGTACACACTTGTACACCCTTGTACACACTTGTACAACCTTGTACAAACTTATACAATCTTGTACACACTTGTACAACCCAGTACACACTTGTACAATCTTGTACAAACTTGTACATCCTTGTACACGATTGTACACCCTTGTACACACTTGTACAACCTTGTACACACTTGTACAAACCTTGTACACAATTGTACAACCTTGTACACACTTGTACAACCTTGTACACACTTGCACACTTTATGTACCACACTT